>NC_028646.1:72314787-72397837 GCF_001406875.1 Solanum pennellii | reverse complement strand
CTTCTTTTATACCAAGGCATCATCAATAACAAAGTAAAATTAGGGTTCATGATTCAATAGCCTCATCATGCTTAATTTCATCACAATTATATATACAATCACATCATGCATGCACACGATTAAGCATATAGAAGACTTTATAATACTACCCAACACATATCATTCGCTATTAAGAGTTTACTACGAATAGCATAAACCATAACCTACCTCCACCGAAGAATTTTGATCAAGCAAGCAATTTCCCAAGGCTTTGTTCTTTTTCTCGTTTCTCCTCTTTCTCGTTCGATCCTCTCTCTCTCTTTGTTCTTTCTATTTTTCTTATTCAAACCCTCTTTCTTTTACCCTAATTAGCATATAATTAAGTATAAAAGATGAGGAATTAACCCACTAATTAACTCAAGGTTATCTCTTTTAACCCCCAAGTAATTAAACTATTAACATTAACCCACTAACTTTATAATTAAAGCAGGAATAGTCCAAAACGCCCCTTAAATTACTTAACAGAAATCCGACCCAGCCTGGGATTACGCAGCCTGTGACGGCCCGTCGCGCCTGCGACGGTCCGTTCTGCTGCTCCGTCACAGAGTTCAGAGACTCAATTCCACTAAAGGGTCTGTGACGGTCCGTCGTGCCCACGACGGTCCGTCCTGCCATTCCGTTACGAAGTTCAGAGGGGCGATTTCAGTACCCAAATTTCAGAATTCTAAGTGTTTTGGAACGAGACCCCCTCGACGGTCCGTCGTGCCCATGACGGTCCGTCGTGTGTTCCGTCGACTCAGACAATTTTTCCAGAAATAAAATCTGCTGCTTAAAACGACTAAACAGGTCGTTACAAAATCGCGCAAACTCGGCAGCGTTGGAAAGATTTTTCCAAGATCTTTCCACCCATATCCAGAACACCTCTAACAAATCATGAGCTAGAATTTATGGATGTCTGAATATGACCCAAACTCACTTTCTTAACTTCGAAAAATTTCCAGATTTTTCTTATTCGTTTCAAAAGGATTAGTTTTAGTTTCTTAGCTATTTAAATTTGCGAGATGTTACAATTTTGCTCTAGAGTATGAGGACAAGTTTAATAATAAATAATTGCTTTATTTTTGAAAAACTAAACAAGATTAGTCTTTGTGTATTCTCCTCCAGAATCAGAAAGAAAATATTTTATATTTTTCTGAAACTGTGTATACTCATACTCAAAAAAATTCATAATAAGAGTCAAAACATCAAATTTATTTAGAAAGTAATCAATAAATAACACATATTACTTATATCTCATCCTTGACAAGGTAAGAGAAGGACAGAATACGTCAATATGAACCATATCAAATAGATCGTCATAAGAAGATGAACTTGATGGAAAAGGGAGCTTGCAACTTTTCGAACTGGCAAATTAGAACATGTCAAAGGGAGACTTGAATGAATGTCATGTGTTCATGGAATACATGATTTGATCATGTGCTGAAGTCAAGGAGAATGTGGATGACCCATCCTACTATGCCAAAGAGTGATTAACTTACTCGAGCGAGTAACATCCTCGGTAGAATATGAAAGAAAACAATGAAGCAAATGATGATGAACCGAATCTACAAAAAACATTCTACCAACTCTACGCCATTTGGCCACGATCATCCCAATTTTTTATTCTAACAAAACAATCATTGGGTAAGAAATTTATGACACAATTTTGATCAATTAGATGACCTACCGAAACAAAATTAGCCTTCAAATTATACACATAAAGAACATTAGACAAATTTCCAACAAAACAAATACCCGTAGCGAGCAATGTATGAATAACATGTTTAGAAACAACATCATACAATAAAGAAATTGGGACATATTTCCAATCATATGATTCAAAGCACCCGATTTTAGATGCAGAGTACATTTAATAAATTTACTTATACACCGAGAGTTCACTTGAGATGATTCTCGGATTGGCAACTTCTATAGAAAGTTGAATCAACATTTCAAGATCATATCCATAAGGGAAGAAACCAATTGATTTAGCGATATCCATGTATTATGCCTTGTGAGAAGGTATTGAACGATTTAGACGATGATGACGATAGTCCAAAATATGATGGCCAGTAATCTTACACTAAGCACAAAATTTCTTCTTTTTTTGAAAATTGGCTGCTATTTGACCAAAGTCGTTGCATTTATAACATTGGGCACTTCTCTTAGAATTTCCCCATGAGGTCATGATACTTTATTTTTTTGCAACTAATGCAACAACAGGTAATGACATTGAATCTATGGTCGCTTAAGTTCTAAGACTAGTCTTTTCACACAACACAACTTCCAATACAACTTCAAGAGCATGTGTGACTTCCCTGTTCAACAAACTGCCACTAATCGACTCAAATTAAGGTCGGAGATTCATCAAAATTTATATCATCCTTGTCCTTTGTAATTCTCCCAACATTTACTTGATCCATGTGGTAGATATATTTCACCCAGAAATTATATCTTGATTTGACCAAAGAAGTGGGAAGCAAGCATAAATGGAACAAATATTCTTGTCCCCTTGTGTATATTCAACAATGTTGTGTTCCACTTCAACTCTCGTGCTCAATTGCTTATTTAGTAGACAATACGCAGCTAGATCCACATCTCTGAAGCTCAACTAAATTGTCTAAGTCCCATAGCGATGCAAGCAGGTACAAAATTAAGCATCCAAGTGATTACAAAATTCTGATTACTATACAATTATAGATTTCTCTAAGATTTTCAACATCCTTTTAATCGCATTTCACCTCTTACAATTTTTCCACACAAAAAAAAAGTATTATGAGTTGAAGAAAATAATAAAATTGAATAAACAATGCCAGGCGTTGCTATTGGAGATGATCTTCAGGTAGATTCAAAACATGAAAAGATGAAACTCCATGACTATGTTGCTGATAGCTACACATTATGTTTTCTCATCCAGGTTAAATTACTTCAATTTTCTTGCACTACCGAATAGTTTGAATGACTTAAATCAGTTGCTTCCACTATTTTTCATTTTATAACCCCTCCTTCATGCTCACAAGACATATATTATAGTCTTATTTTAAAATTTATGTATTATGTCAAACCCTTTAATTTTGGAAGTTATTTTTTTATTTTGCATTCATAAAATAAAGATATGGTATTGATATTTTTTGAGCTAGATGGTTGTGGTAGGATGGGTAATGTGGGGGTCTGAAAAAATATATAGAATTTTTAAAAAATAAATTTACTTTTTTGTGGAAGGGGATAGGGGAGGGGGCTGGATGGAATAGGGAGGTAAATATATTTTTTCTTATAAAAAACAAATTTTGAACTTTTGTTTACATTTTTGGTCATAGAGGCGGGGAAGGTTGGGTAGTAAAAAATAAATTCCAAAAAGTTTTAGTAATTTCTTTTGTGGAGAAGGTAAAAGATTTTGTTTCTTGTACACAAGATCCCCAGGTCTTCATAGTTTATCCATTTTGTTTAACTCATTTTCTATCTTACCTGCATGTGGTGTTTGGATGCATGCAGGTGATTTCACGCCAGTATGCTAGCATGTTTGCTGAGACAGGAGTTAAAATTCTTGGACTTTATTGTGATGATGTTCACTCTTGTAATGAATGAAATAAGGAAATTAAAGCTTATAACGAACCTGCACTAACACTATTAATAATAACAACAATCTTTTTTTTCTTCCTTACTAGTAGCAGCTTCATTTTAATATTTGGCACAAGGGATATATCCAATCATTGTTGATCTCAACAGAGAAATGATAAAGCAACTCAACGTGTTGGATCCTATAAGACATATTCCTCTGGCCATAACATTCTGTTTAATGCCCTTCACATTGTAGGCCCTGACAAAAAGGTATTTGAAAGAGTCATATTGATTTTTGTTACTAATTGATCACTTCAGAAGCTATATATTTGGCTTTGTAACATGATCCTAATTGTTTCTTATATACATATAAATATGGTGTGTGTGTGTGTGTTTGTCTCTTTGTATAGATAATGTTGAGCTTTCTGTACCCAACAAGCACTGGAAAAAACATGAAGGAAGTGTTGAGGGAAGAAAGCAGCAAATTACGAAGTTATTACCCCAGCAAATTCGAATCAGGAGAGTCGGTGGTTATAGAACCCGATGTCTCCAATGAAGAAGTAACAGAGAGAGTTGATTTGGGAAATTTTCTCTTAGTTACATAATAATATAATATAATAAAATTTCATGTGTTTATTTAGCTTATGTGGCAGTATCTAGGAAAGCTTGTTTCAAATTTAGAGAGAACCGATTTGCGAAATTTTCAGTTACGTTCATCTTACCTTTAAATGTAAAGTGGTGATTCTATATATATATAAAATGAACTAGGTGAATGAGATCATATCATGTGTGTTATGAGTTAATAAGGTGTTAAAATGGTGAATAATAGCTTTAGAAGTCAGTTTGAAGAGTTTGGAAGTCAAATGTTGTAGAATGACCAAGACGTTCCGAAATTAGTCTTGAGTGTGTGATAGTGTGTCCTTGTAATTTAATTGCGTTTTTGGGTGTTTATTGGAGTTTAAAATCAGTGAGGATGACCGGAACACCTAGGATATGTTTACGGTAAAAAAACGTCCGGTTACGATTCCCCAAGGACCACCTTAGGGGTCCCCAATGAGGACCAAACCTTGATCCAACAAGCAGCCTAAGGCAGCAGCAAAAATTGTTCATTGAACGAACCAGTCCTCGTTTCTAACCCTACTGTCTCAATACTTATTTTCAAAAATCTTGTGGGAACAACTCCACGACGCGGACTTGTTTCCAGATGATAATTCTAAAAATTTATGTTAGGCTTGACTAGTTTAAAAAGGTACAATTAATGTTAAGGTATTTTAGGTATTTTGGGGTGTATTATATATTAATTTTAGATCATTATAAACCCCATTAACCTAATAAAAAAAACCCAACCCTCAATTAGAATCCAAAAATATTACATGCTCTCTGTTCTCTCTAAATTCTCTTTCTAGTTAGATACTCTATTGATGATCTTCAAGTTCCAAGGAATAACGCCAATTTCTCGAAGGTTTCAATACTAATTTCGTATGATTTATTCAATTAAGGTATGGTGATTTCATCCTTGATGCTTCTTCCATTCAAGGAACCAATTCCAAAGAATTTTAAAAATTATTTCAAAACCCTAAAATTGTATTTTGAATTCTAAGCATGTGTTCTTACATAAAAGGGTTTTAATTGATATTATATGAATTGATCAATGTTAATAGGTTATTTTATGATCAAAAATTCTATGAACCCATGTATTCCCAATTTTTGCTCTAAAGTGGGTGAAGTGATGATGACTTAATTTTATTGAATTCATGTGTATATTGTTATGGGCTATTGAACTATGTATTGGTTATGGTACAATTGTTCATAGCTTATGTTTATAATGTTGATGCCAATATTGAGTATTGTTGGATCATTGAAACGGATGGATTGTTGGCTTAATCTTGTGTATATTATCATTAGTAAGAGTCTTTTATTGTATGAATTGTTGAAAAGGCTATGGAACGGTGATGATTGTGATTGGACGGTGGTGAGTTGACCTAACTCTATTGTTTATCATTGAATTGATATTTAATTGTCAATCATTGGTATGGTCCACTTATGGTGACGGTGTTTAATTGTTATAGTTAATATGAATATGACTTATTGAAATTATTTTATGAATTATGACATAATTATTATATGGTATATGTGAAGGCATAAAGTTAAGGTGCTAATGTGATGTCTATTTGATCTTGTATGAGTATTGTAATGATATGATTAAGTATGCTTCTTATTTAATTGTTTATATATGATGACGAATGACTAGGGAGAGACCTTTATAGAATGATATTGAGTCTTCTATTGGTAGAGTAGTTGTCCATACTAGGTACTTGTATTGTAAAGAATGAGTATGTGAATGAAAATCTAGGATCGGTATACCTAAGTTTGTGCGCAGCCTTGAATGAATGTGTGAGTTATTCTAGAGAATGTCTTGAACTGGTAGACCTAAGCATAATGCCCCTTCTTGATGAGTCTAGAACCCCAAGTGAATGAAAAACCTTGAATAAGAAAAGAAGGTTAAGAATGTAAAGCCTTGAATAAGAAAATAAGGCTAAGAATGTGAAAACCTTGAATATTAAAAGGAGGTTAATAAGAAGCCTTGAAGTGAAAGACCGTAATGATGTCCTTCTTTAGTGGAATGATGGACTTAGGGGTAGGTTGGCTACAACGTTGTGAAACCATATCTAAGGAAGTCAAAGAGCTATCTTAATAGGTTTGCTTGTCATACCTAGTGGACCCATGCTTTGATGAAAAAGTATTATGAGTTGGTAGGACTTAGTGATGGCACCTTCTCTAATACACCAAGAGAATGATTTACTCTATAAAATCAAATGCAAAGCACCGAGTGGATATGCTTGTAGTAGTATATCTACTTTAGATGAGACTAGAGTACAAATAAGATCTTGATATCCCTTAACCATGTGCCAACATGGGATGATTACTAGTTCTACTTTTTGCAAGTAGAACACCTTCCATGGTGTGGGGTTCTTATGAAACCAATCCATACCTAGCTAGTGTGGCCTACGTCAGTTAGTTCCTATTCTGCTCATATGGGATGTGCATTCCAGTATTGGATAAGTTCTACAACATGTAGGTAGTGTAATGGGACACTATCTATAAATTGCACGAGTAGGCTCTAAAGGTGCTAGGATGAGTTCCCTAGGTCCTCCAAGACCATTATGTGAAAGTCCTCTAAATGATTACTTGTCTCTAAAATGATTTTAATGAATATGATTGACTTAGTAAAGAATGTTAAATTGAAAGGTTTTTATCTAGAGTAGCTTTGAGGATCTTTTAGGTGTTCTTGATGTGGGTATATGGGCGGTATCTTCATGTCTTACTCAATTGAGTCTTAGAGTAACTTTAAGTAGAGGGTCTAAAGTGATGAAAAGATTATTAGTGCAATATATCATATATGTGATTGTTTACTTGCATTATGTCTTTTAAACTCTTATGATGAAGTTTCTATAAAAAAAGAATAAAAGTGCATTTTAAAGTAAATGTACCTTTTTGCATGTTTTTCTTGCAGGTTAACCATACTTAGTGCATTCAATGTGCTAATTCCATATGCTTTATATTTCTAAAAGTATAGGTAGAAAGTAAGGATATTCCTAGAATTTGAAACTTGGGAATAGCATTCTCTCAAGATTGATATGTCCTCATATGTTTGAGGACATGGACTATGTTGAATTTTCCTTTTTAAATACGCTGTAATAGACTTTAGTTTCTTTAAAATTGATGTAAGGGTTGTGACCCTATAATATTATATTTGTCTAAGATGGCGTATGTTGAGTCTTAATATCTTTCTTATATTTCTATAAAAGAGTTTGACTATTATGATGAAAATTTTTAATTCCTCGCTACTTTTCATATATATGCAATGAATGAATGCTACAAGGCTTGTACAAGACATTCGATAGGTCGAGTACGCATTGTGACGACTTGGGGGTGCTCCCGGGTCGTTACAATGGTATTTACTATCTAACTGACTTATTATATTGCAAAGTAATGGCTCTAACGATCTTCTTAGCTAACAAACTAACTACTCAATCAAAATTAACTAACTAATGAAATGTCAAGCCGACTTTAAAAACTAATTAAGGATCTTAAGTTCTAACTACGTATAAAATTTTCAATACTCACTTCAAAGAGATTCAGATAGAACATCAGTATGCTTATCTTTGGTGTTGAAATAACTACTCTTCTTTCGACTGAAATGACATGCATCTTTCCTAAGTAAAATTACATTCAATTTCAATATGCTTAGTTCTCTCATGGAAGGTTTGGCTAGAAACAATCAATTTCAATATGCATAGTTCTCTCACAGAGGTTTAGATTAGAAACCATCTGAATGGATTCCTTGCTATCACATGTATGATAGTTAAAGGATGGAAATGAATCTAAAATCATGAAACAAACCGGTACCCCTACCATATTTGTAGTTGAAGTGGCTAATCTCCTATTTTCCAAGATATCAATGAATTACCAAACTTAAACAAGTAACCAGTATGGTGCTCTACATACTATTTTTTGTTTCTTAAATTTTTCAAAATATCAATGAATTGCAAAAATTTAAAAATTAAAAACTAACAAACTTCCTGGTGCTCAATCAGGCAGTCGATTCTACATCACTAAAATCAGTCAACATTAGATTAGTATTATCAGTAAAATTTGGATCTTTATGTGAACTCATAAGTACCTAACCCTGGACTCATGTACTTGATTAGTCTCAAATATGCAACCCTGGACTTATGTACTTGATTACTCTCAAATGTGCATCTTAATGGGACTGTTCAGGATGTTTTATGTATTGACATCAGTGTCTAGACTGCAAAGGAAGTCTCAAATCTAAGGTTTGTCAAGTAATGCAACTTACAAACCTTTCTTTGGTATCTTTTAACATCATGTAATAGTGCATAAATGTTGTGTTAACCTCATAAACAATGTTTTAATACTGATAAATGTATATACTGACTATGCACTTGATGCAGGGAAGGAATGAGATAGATCATCAAAGCACAAAAACTCAACATAGAAGATTGCAGGAATCGAGTAAATCATGAGCAATTATATTTACAAAAGGAAAGTGAATATTTGATCAATAAGATCAGGAAAGTGAATATTTGATAAATCAGATCAAATTTCACAGCATGCAAAACTTAAAGGAAGACACACAAGAAAATCTATTAAGAAAGTAGAGAAGGACAACATTATTAAATAGGAGACAATCAAAGAAGAAATATTGGGCCAACAATCAAGACCACAATTATAAGATATCAAACCATGTAATGAAGATCAAGCCAAGACTCAAGATCATCCAACAATGAAAGAGTTAAATCATCATGCACATATCTGATACGATCATGATTTAGCAAATCAATTATGAATGAATCAAGGATAAGATCAATGATCCTTCATTCGATCTCCCTTAGGTTTCTCACAAGAGAACATCCAATATAAACAACCTCGATCGTTAGTATAAACACACCACTTCACTTGAACATATAGTAATCTTTGTTCATCTTTCATAAAGCTTTGTATAGGAGAGTGAACAATGATTAATGAAAAAGATAAGGAAACATTCTAAGAGTAGGTTATACAAGTAGAGAAAGTGTCAACAATAGAAGTTCTGATATGAAAATATCTGCCTGGTTTTAAAGTCTATACTTTCTATACCTCAAGTTTGATCGATGCTCTTAAGATAACCCTTGAAACCCAAGTGGACTTAACTAGGAACCATATCAGTGATCCAAATAAGTATAAAATTTTTATTTTCATTTACTTTTAGCATATTCTTTTGTTTTACATTGTTGAACTAATCTGGATGTGAGTTGACTATTTCTCACAACTAGTCGACTGGACAAAATTTTAATTCACCCCTCTCTTGTCATTCAATTGGTATCAGAACAGGTCTAAGTATTTCAGTGTTTGACCACGCTTAAGCAAAGTTCCAGAATGACACAATATCAAATCCGTGTAGATCTACTTCAAAATTAACATTCTTCACATTGACCACCTTACTTTAATGGATAGCACTACTCCCACTGGAAAAATAGATTCAGAATTTTTCTCCTAAACTGATCATCAAATATTGATAATGATCAAGAAGGGCCCAAATCCTATTCTTAGACTAACTGAAAAGGATGGAATATCACGAAAGAACAACAACAAGTAATTCAAACTAGTGATTGAGCTATAAGTTTGTTATACTGTGCAGTTAGTGTAGTAGAGTATGATAAAATATCTACTTTTGAAACTGTGAAAGAAATGTAGGATAAAATAGAAGTGGGGTATGAAGGTACCCCTGATACGCTCAAATTACACCTCCCTAAAGGAGTATAAGCGGTCGTAATCAAGTAGAGAACCTAACTAATAGATTGGTGACGATCCCACGAGGAAAATGATTTAGACTTAACTTCAATGTACAATTATGTATATTTCGCCAAGGTCTTTCAGAAAATAGGTAATTAAAGGGGGGGGGGGGTTGTAAAACAAGTTTCTTAAAAACTTCTAAGTTAACAAATGAACGAATGAAAAAATGAGTTTCTATCAAGTTGTGAGACTAACTAGGGTATATGTGTTCCCTATAGGTTCATAACGCCGTATCCCTAGAAATAGCAATTCTTCCCTAGTGTTTTCATGTAAAGTGGTAAGTTATGTATCTCTAAAACCTTGGTACGGCATCTACAGAATTTCACCCTGTACCATGATCCGTCTACGTGTGAATAAGCTACTAACCGTTACCTTTACTTCATATTATACATCATAATCGATGTATGGCTTAGTTATTACTTCGCACCTATCGACACTAGCCTATTAGATAGTACTCCACTAAATCTATGTTGGTAATTCTTTTCGTATTACTATCTCATTGGTCTGGAAAGTATCAACAAGACGAGTCTAACACTGGCCACCATTAAAAAGACTTCTAAGTCAAAAAATTATCAATACATGCAAGAACCTATTTGAGAATTGCTTCTTTGCTAGGTTTACTTTGTTAATGACACATGGTTCACAGAACCCTAGTTGTGGATTTAGTTACCCATGCTAGCAAGATCACAATTCATAATTTTCAAGTAAGAAATCATGAACTTACTTCAACAATAATAATAAGCCTAGAAAATCAATGCAAGATAAATCTTAAAACAAAATTCGGAAATTGAATTATTGCCAAAGTTTGCAAAAACAAGTCTCCAAACAAAACAAGAACAATATTAACAATGCCTAACCCCAAAAACGAGGTTTTATTCCCTATTATAGAAAAAAATTGCCAGAATTAAAAGGAATTGAAATAAGAAAATTTTGTCCAAAAACGTGGCTTTGATTGACGACTACTATTAACGAATCGTCGATGGAACGACGCCCCGTCGACTGCCTTTATCAGTTCATACATAGAATATTTTCACTCCTTCAGATGGAACCTTCTATGAATCGATCTACTAACCAACAATATTATTTGTCGATGCATCTACAGTCTGTCGATGCCCTCCGTCGCTCCATCCTTAGAATTTCTCCAACTTCGGATATTGGAACTATCTCTGATCAAATCAACGATCTGCCGTTGATCCCTTCCGTAGTTCCACACTTGGTCTAATTTCCTGGAGTTTCTCCATTACTCTTAACAACAATCAACGATTACCACCTACTGACCGTCGATTGAACGACGGGTCATCGATGGCCTTCGTAGGTAGTCTTTTTACACTATTTTCCAGTTGCCTTTTGCGTTTTTAATCTGGATATCTTTCGTGCAAAAAAACATATAAACATGTTAAAGCTACTACAATACTGCTCTAGACACACACAACTCTTAAGAAAAAAGCATTGAAAGCACCGTGAAATCACAATATATCAATACTATCAACTTAAATTCGTACTTTGTCCTCAAGCGACACACTATGACTCAAAACCACACTTGTACAAAAGTATACTCTTTTAAGCTTCCGCAATAACATGGATATCAATCTGGACTCTTTCTTTGATTTAGTGCATGCTTACACTCTCAGGTTTGGACAAGCTAACTCATGCAGATCAAACCATTGACATAGACTCACCATGAACACACACTTCTACTATTTTGCCTCTCACCAAGGTACAAACTTTCCGACATTACAACTAGTTCCCTCACTTCAAAAAAATAATCATTTTTCACATAGTGCCTTTATGTTTATGTACAAGGATCTTTATTCAACATACACACTAGAAAACAAGTTCATGCATAACTAGTACTCGTTGCCATAGGTTTTCCCTTATTTTCTCTGCTTAGGTTCACCACACTAGAATCTAGGATCACACTAGGACTTCCTTGGTCTGTAACGTAGGCTCAGGGTCAGGTGTGGTACATTTGGGTATATTTTTAGTCACTTTTTGTCCTCCTTGACATTTCCACTTAGATTCATACCTCTTATCATTGCCTTTTACGCCCTACTTTTCTTTGCTTTTAAACTTTTTTTCTTTTCTCCCCATCTTTTTAGATATGACTGATATTCATTTTTCAACTTTGTGAAACTCTTATCTTTCTTTTCTTTTACTTTTGTTTCTCTTTCATTCACATTAATAATTTCACCAAGTCATATGTTTCACTCACTTTCTCTCTCTTTTAGCATTAAAATTTTTTTCATACCCATTTTCGGGTTCTCACTCATAATAGCCACCCTTAACTAATGTCTTTTCCATGAGTTGAGGTACAAAATACCCTAGTGTCGGGTCAGGTCAAAGATGAGGTCATTTTCTGCATTAGCAACCCATGGAAGGTGAGTTGGTGAGGGAGAAAAAAAAGGTCTACTGTAGGTTCAACAGATTTGGATCAAAAGGGATAAATCTTCTGTTCGGTTAACTTCATTTTAGGCTAGATGTTTGCTAATTCGAACGAGGGTCTATGATCATTTCCTAGTATTCTAACACAAATTCCCTTTGCAGGTTTAACCGGGCAAGTTCTATCTAGGTACAAACTATTGAACAAAATTCAAACTCCTCACACTCACTTGACACCTCATTAGTGGGTGCCTATCTATGTCATGCCTAAAGCCAACACATTTTACTCATTTGCACCTATTCATGTAGGCAATTCTAGGATAGGATATCTTTTAAGTTCAGCAATCATACTTTATCTTTCATGATTTTATATTTAATAAAAATAACGACATGCCTTTCAACAAAAAATTAATCAGTCTCTTGGTGAAAAAGAACACAGGCAAGAAAATTCGAAGAGAGGATTGTGAGTTGGGCTACTTAGACTTCACCCTAGCACTCACTTTCCTTTTACCCAACCCAAAAAAAGAGCATGCCATTTTCTCCAATGCATAAAAAACATAAGTAAAGGGTAGTAGGTGAAGTAAACTTGAGGTGTATAGCGCCGATAGTCTTTCAACAAGTGGGGGTGAGGTTTCCCAAAACCTGCAACATGAGTGCTTGGTTCACCCTCAGTGGTGCCCACATTAATCTTCACATCGTCAGTGGTGCTCCTCTCATTGGTTACTGGTAAGGAACTAGATGCCCTAGCAACCATCTCTCGTGCCCTAATCTAGCAAGGCTCCTTATCTGCAAATGAAGCCCTCCTAGCAGCCTCGAGGTGTGTCCTCTCATTCTTCCTTGCACGAGCATCATGTCATGTATCATTAGTGCGGCTAGAACGGTTCCCTTTGGCATGACCACGTGGCTAAAGCTTCGGCTCAACAGATGGCCTGAACATAATGTCAGTCATTGTGTCCTCTGTGAACTCAATAGGCACACACTTCGGCTCCGTAACCCTTATCTCAAGAATGGTATCTACATTAGCACACAAACTACCAACTTCCTGAAGAGTATTGAAGTTAATCGTGGGGGATAGGCGAGCTAGAACATGAAGCTGAAAGCCGTCTAGGCGTGGCTGGACTACTTAAATTTTCTACTCAGTAATCTGAGCTACCCTTTTCTCAATCCGATTCTCGACCTCAGCAATGGACTTCTTAATCCAAGGCTGCATATGGTGGAGTAGGGTGTCTATTTATACCTCTAGTTTATATACCCGCGCTAAAGAAACAAGTGTTGCAGATGGCGGTGTGGATAGGGATGAGCTGGGGACCCTACAGGTAGTATGAGTAAAGTCATCTGGGGTTGTGTCAGCATGCTCAGATGTAAAAGGCTCATCCCTTTGGCTGAATCCACCGTATGTTAAAAATTCTCTCTCAGTGGGGGCACCTCAATACTGGGCCCTCTCTATGACGCTGCTACATTGGTCTCATCCCTAACAAGAGCTATATTGATTGTCCCTCCGGGTGACATAATGTGTCAGAGTTTCAAATGGGTACCTCGGCCTCCTTAAAAAAGAGGAAGATCAAACAAGCAAAAAGGTAACTAGTAGAGGTCTTGAAAGCCCTCTCATGGATCACCGTGATCAACACCTTAGCAAAATCTATCTGCAACCCCGCCACCAGGTCTGCTACAAAAATCGCGCTATCCCAAGTAAGAATATTATTGGAATTTTTCGGCTATAGACGTTGTTATATTACCAACCAGAAGAACTTGGCCGTGAATGTGAGGGTGGCTTTCTTGGTCAACCCTCCTAGGCTAACACCCAGTTTAACTTTGCCAGATGTTGCGCCAGCCACCTCTTTATACACTCTCTTTGCTCTGGGTCCTCTAAAAGCACTACTTTTGACCATCTCCCACCTGTAGTCGAAATCTAGAGCAACAGAGGCCCATTGTGTCTCGGTGGTGGGGACATTCGGGAACCGGTGAAGGGTCGCCTGTGCAATATCAATCAGCCAGCCGCGAACTAGAAAAGAGGTGAGCGGGTCCAATTTAACAGGTCTCGACTGCCTATCAATAGAGCCCCTAAGATTAGTAACATAGGAAGCGTATAACTCCCTAACTATCTCCTCGCTCTAAAACCCCAAGCTCCACGCCATCCACTCAAACTTGTATCCATTGAATAATATATGCACATCGAAGACTATATGAAAACCCCTCCTAAGAACATGACGCTCAACATTTACCAACAGGGTCATTACCCTCTTTTCATTCATCATTCTGGCGTATCAAAAGAAATGATACTGACTATTGATAAACCACTAGTTAGGTTCCTCAACAACCAGTGCAGGGACATATGATCGGGGTGCAATGGCATACTCAAGGATAGTAGCCTCATCACACGAGGCTTTGCGATCATAACACTTTGGCTGAGTGGTCTACTGAGAGATGGATAGGGAGGTAGTGTTCTCATTTGACAGTTAAAAGTGGGCCGAACCCTATGCTGAGGCAGATTTGAAGCAAAAGTCTTCTTCAGAAATCGGGGAAGCTCCGAACGGTGAGCGGGTCAGTGAGCGCTCCTTATTAGACTGGGAGGCAGTTACTACGCCGAGAATCACCTACCATGGAGACCTCGAGTGGCTCATGCAGCTGGTGTTGTGGTTGTGGCACCTAGTTAATGTACGTTGGGTCTTGTTCATTGTCTGAGTGAACAATCAACTGATGGGAAGGGGCTACAAACTTGGACTTGCCCCTATGGTAGACGATGTCTTTTTGGGAGCCATTAGTACTAGTAGAATAGTTTTTAGGCTCAATTTAGACTTACTACACACTCAAAACACACAGAACTAGAAAAACTTGAAAAATAATCAAAAAGGTTCAGTTCTGCAAATTCAAGTTGACGGGCACTATAGACGGTCCTTCGATCAGAATTATTTAATTTAGAAAAAAATCACACTTCTCGGATCGAAACAACGGACATGCAGAATGGCCGATCGATCGATCGAGTCGTCTAAAACTTAGAATATTATTTTTAGAAATCAGTGAAAATAGGTTATCTGAATGAAATGACGGATGTGCAGAACGGTCCATCGATCAATCGACGGAGCATAGTACACTTGCGTTATTTCAGACTTCAACAATTTAAGGGTCGTCTAATAAACGGACCCCTTGATGGCCCATCAATCAATCAAAAGTCCATCGACGTGGTCTCATACTGTTGTCATGAGACAAACTTCAAGCCTTTTTTCAAGATCAACTTTTTGGATAATTTGTTTAACCCATGCGAGTGTATACAAGCATTATAACACCCATAAAAATGTATTCATCATTCCTAGATTTTTTGTTTCACATAATTTGTCTTCTAATTCATTCACACTACGAAACTCTAAGTCAAAATTTCTAACACTACAAAGAAAATCACATTATAGGCGTACTAAAGCAATACAACCGCATTCTTTCATTTCGAGGGACGTAATACACGAGTTATTAGCATGCAATATCAATTAATTTAGACCCTTAGTTAAGAGCGACATTCGAAATTCTGTTAAACGACTATGAACAGGAATTCTAAGTGGAAAGGAAATTAAAATACCTTCAGTTCATAGTGGTATGGTTGTGATGTAAACTTTGGACAGTAGACTACGTGCCCGAATTATGATCACCGGGCAAAGAACAATGCGAAATGAAGAGAGTTTGGAAAAAGAGAGTTTGGGGAATTTAGGGGGATTATAATTTAAGATTGATATGGAATATGAGAGTATGATGGTGTGTGAGAAGGGAAGGAAAATAAAGGTGTAAAAGCGGTTTTGGAAGGAATTTTTAAATAATTTGAAGGTGGGACTGAATGTGAACCGTTATGTCCATTCATATTACCGGCAGGGTCAGGTCGGGTCACTTAAATTTTGGACCTACGAAAAAACATCGATGGTCCATCGACTCGGACCATCGTTTACATCTTGACTTAGAAAATATAACAAACATACCTTGGATCTACAGACAGAATCGACGGTTAGTCGATTGAAAGATGTCCCATCGATGGGGTCTGTAGACCTATACAACAGACCATTTTTGTGCAGATTTTTTCTTGGGTCCCTACACATGTAACACCTATTAGGCCATTATTTTTGTTTTTAAATGGAATCATTTGATATAGAGACCCTACACTAATCTCTATCCAACACTAGAACTCAAGCAAGAATGAAATAAGATTAAAAACAAAACTACACGCGAAAGTACCATTATTCCTACCAAGAAAATAAAACCTATCGTTGGCTAGAGGATACACCTTGGGTTTCCTCCCAAGAAGCACTTTATTTAACGTCACTGCATGATGCAGGCTTCATGATTACTCAAACTTCATCAAGGTGACAGGCCTCAACAACTTCATAGAAACTCTCCGCATACCATAGGTCGATTTTAATCCTTTGCCCATATATTGTGAACTTTACGCCCTCCTTATTCCAAAAATCAACCTCTCCATGTGAGAAAATTTTGTGATTAGGAATGGCCCTGTCCACTTGGACTTGAGTTTTCCCGGAAACAAGCGTAGCCTAGAGTTGAATAGAAGTACTAAATCACCAACTGCAAATTCTCGCTTTTCAATCCTTTTATTGTGATACTTATTCGTCTTCTCATTGTAAATGGCTAAATTTTCAAAATCTTTGAGGCAAACTCATCAAGCTAATTCAATCCATTTAGTCTTTGGTCAGCCACTTCATTCCAATC
Organism: Solanum pennellii; assembly: GCF_001406875.1. NCBI lineage: Eukaryota > Viridiplantae > Streptophyta > Magnoliopsida > Solanales > Solanaceae > Solanum > Solanum pennellii. Next base: position 72,380,824 of record NC_028646.1, on the reverse strand, counting down.
TATCTTAAGTCTCTTCATCGCCCGCATGGTTTTGTGATGTAACACAACCGGGATGTCACAAGCCTTCCCATATACAACTATGTATGGAGACATACCTTTGAGAGTCTTGTATGCAGTCCGGTAGTCCCAAAGAGCATCATCAATCCTCCTTTACCAACCCATTCTATTAGCATTCACCATTTTGTGAGAATTTTCTTGATTTCTGAATCAGAGACCTCAACTTTCCCGCTTTTCTATTGATGATAAGGTGTAGCAATATTATGGAGAACCCCATATTCCCCCAATATCCCTCTATTTTTACAGAAGTGAGAGCCACCATCACTAATAAAGGCCCTAGGTGTGCCAAATCTGGAGAAGACATTCTTTTTTCAAGAACGCAGGGACAATCTTTCTTTCATTGTTTGGAAGCTCTATTGGTTACACCCATTTTGACACATTGTCTACCGCCACAAGTATATACTTCATCCCATGAGAACTTACAAACGCCCATAAAATCAATGCCCCATACATCAAACAGCTCAATCACCAAAATATGGCTTAAAGGGAAATCTTTCCTATTCGAGATTCCTCCATCTCGTTGGCACCGATAACATGATTTGGTAAACTTGTGAACATATTTTTGAATGGTTGGCCAATAGTACCCACACTGCAAAATCTTATGCGCAGTCCGAAAATCTCAACTTCTAATAGACAACAACGAATAATTCCATCGGCACAAATCTTGTATAAGTAAGGCTCATCCCAAAAGAACTTTTTCACATCATACATAAACTTCTTCCTCTGGTTGAAAGACCAGTTTGAAGGAACTATATCACTAGACAGATAATTCGCAAAATCTTTGAACCATGGAATTAAATCATAAGAAACGGCAATACATGTTCATCAAGGAATGAATCATTAGTTTCAGCCTCATCTCCCACTTCACGCATAGCTTCATCCTCTAACCTAGACAAAATATCGAACACTTGATTCTGAGTACCCTCTATGTCTTTTACCTCGAAGTCAAACTCTTGTAGTAATAGCACCCATCTTATAAACCATGGCTTTGCTTCCTTCTTCGCCATCAAATACCTCAACGCAGAGTGGTCTTTATGCACAATGACCCTCGTTCCAAGCAAATAGGATCAAAAATTTAGCAAAGAAAAAACCACTGCAGGAAGCTCTTATTTGGTCACCGTGTAGTTCTTTTGAGCTTCATTCAAGGCCTCACTTGCACAATAAATGGTGTGAAGAATTTAATTCCTTCTCTGTCCCAATACCACACCAAGAGAAACCCCACTAGCATCACACATCAGCTCAAATCGTTTACTTCAATCAGGGGAAATAATGATGGGCGCGGACATCAACTTCTCCTTCAACTCTCCAAACGCTTTCAGACAAGATTCATCGAAATAGAACTAATATTCCTTCTCAAGTAGTTTGCACAAAGGCTATGAAATTTTAAAAAAAAATCCTCGATAAACCCTTGTTAAAAATCTGCATGTTCAAGAAAACTTCTAACACCTTTTACAAAGATTGGTGGAGGAAGCCTCTCTATAACTTAGACTTTTGCTCGATCAACCTCTATCCCCTTGTCCGAGATGCGATGGACAAACACTATACCGTCTGTCACCATAAAGTGACATTTTCCCAATTAAAAACTAGATTATAATCCTGACACCTTTTGACCACCTCAGCCAAATATCTTAAACAACGATCAAAGGAGTCTCCAACCACAGAGAAGTCATCCATGACCAACTCAATTATGTCTTCCACAATATATGAGAATATCGATACCATACATCCCAGAAAAATGAGCGGTGCATTACACAACCCAAACGACATCCTTTTTAATGTGAATGTCCCATAAGGGAATGTAAAAGTGGTCTTATCTTGATCCTCAGGAAAATAGATATTAGATTGTACCCCGAATAGCCATAAAGAAAACAATAACACCCTTTTCCTACAAGTCTATCTAACATTTGATCCATAAAAAGGATGGGGAAATGGTCCTTATCAGTGCACACATTCAACTTTGAGAAATTCATACAAACTCTTCATCCGGTCACTGAACGCATTAGAACTACCTCGTTCCTTCCATAAGCACCACTGTCATCCCACCCTTTTTAGGTACACACTAAACAAGGCACACCCAACTACTGTGTGCAGTAGTATAAATGACTCTGGCATCCAAACATTTGTTGATCTCCTTTTTCGCTACCTCTTGCATAAGTGGATACAACCTATTTTAGTGATCAATAATTGGTTTGTGATCATGTATGATTTGGATTTTGTGTGAACAAATACGGGGAGGAATACCAATAATGTCCGCAATAGTCCAATTGATGGTTCTTTTAAACCTCTTCAAAACCTCCACTAAACACTCTATTTGTTGCCCATTCAAATTCGTGGCATTTATCACCGGCAAAGTGTCATCTATGCCCAAGTTCACATACCTCAGATAAGGTGGTAGAGCCTTAAGCTCTAACTTTGGAGCCTTCTCAATCTATAATTTATATATAATTTCATTAGTGGAGACTCTCAATGCTTCATATCTAACTCCAATTTCTTTGGTTTTAACCGATATTCTTTTTTTTCAAGTGCAGCCACTAAAGTCCCATAATTCTCTATGTCATCACTCTTAAAATTCATTATCACTAACGCTAGTACCTCGGCACGCAGTTGCTCTTCAATTTGTACCTCAGATATACTCTCAACCCTGTAGGATATACCAGATACCGTTTGGGAGCTCATCACTCGATTTCATGGACCTATAGATGTTGAAAGTTGCTTCTTCATTATTCAACCTAAACTTCATATGCCCTTTTGCATATCAACTAATGCAAACCGGGTGGCAAGGAATGGCCTCCATAGAATAATGGGAACGTCAAAATCAACCTCACAGTGAAGAATCACAAAATGAGTCGGAAAAATAAATGACACCAATGGGCCACTTCATTGTTCGATAGGCCATCAGTAACCGCTTCGTAGTAGGCTTTGGGTCACCCAATCCTAAATTCTTATAAATGGAAAGAGGCATGAGTTTTATGCTTGCACCAACATAACATAATGCTTTAGGAAAGTGTAGTAACCCAATCGTACATGGAATGGTGAAAGAGCCAATATCTCTTTTTTTTCTTCACAAGAGACCTGTAGCAATAACACTACAATGTTGCATTCTGTCATTATCCTCGAAACTCACTAATCTCTTCTTTGTCACCATATCTTTTATAAACTTAGAATAATCGATGTTTGTTCCAATGCTCCGATAAAAAGGACATTGAGTGAAAGTTGTTTCAACATAGTGATAAATAGCCGGTATTTACAATCCATCTTCTTCAATAATATATGACGGAATGGAGGTTAAGGTTTAGGAATAGGGACCTCTTTCTGAGACACCTATAACTGTGTTTCCACCTACTGTTTACTAGCCTCTATAACCTATTTTCCTTTTTTCCATTATCTTCTACCACACACGGCATAGGTGGATCAATGATTTGCTTACCCCCTTGATTGGTGATTGCCATCCATGCCCATTATTTTTAGGATTTTGGATGGTGTTGCTAGGAAGATTGTCAGGTTGGCGTGGATTCATAGAAGTAAACAATTGCGCCATATGTAGCTCAAGATGCTTAATCGAAATCGCTTGTTCATCCACATTCTGCAAAATATAAGCTAAATCACCTTTCATCTCCTTGGAATGCTCATCACTAGTGTCAAATCTCCTCATCATATTTTGTAGCATATCTTCAACTCGCGTCATACTACTTTCATCGTCCCTAAGAGCAACACCCTAATTTTATGAGGGAATATAGGGCCCCACTTTGATCATTCCTATAACCATAATTACCCCCGTTGAAGTTTTTTTCGCGGTTGTAGTTTCCATCTCGAACATATTGACCCTCTCTTCCGACCTTGATTTCCTTGACCTTGGCGCCTATTCTCCTGATTGGAGCCTTGGGCCTTTGGTCAGAAACCCCTGTCTGCTCATTCACGTATGTACATTTTCTTCATAATAGCACTCATCTACCAGCGGTGGTTAAGTCAAGTAGTTCAATGCATTTACCTTTTCTTCACCTCCGCTCACATTTTTCATAACCAACCCTAACTCAGTTCTCATTTGTGCCAACTCTTCACGCATTTGTAGCTTGTCCTGCAAAGTTGTTTCTCTTGGTGTCCGACTTTCTAGTGCTCCAAGCCTTGTTGTGGCGAGATATCTTCTCCAACATCTCTGTGATATCTGCATATGTGCATTCTCCATAGGAACCCCCAGCAATATTGTCGATTAATACTTTATTGTAATTATCTTGATGGCAGTCCTAAGAATAAACCCTTCATAGTGAGCATCTGGATCAAACTACTCGTCACCACAAATGTGTGCCCAGGTGGTGAAAGGGGTAGGACAAGAGTCCCATCAGATTCAGCAATGTTAATGTTACCCCTATAGTGATCCTTAGGTCATGGTGCTTGGGTTTGCATCCTCAACGCATTCTCCAATTGATTATCAACCTAAACTTGATTTTGTCCCTCAAACAGTAATGGGGGCTGACGAATTTTCCCATCACCTAGATTGGCTATGTTCTGTTGATTTTCCATTCTTTGAAATGTACTGTTAAGTTTAGGATCGAATGGAATGAGTGTTTTTTCTAGGCTTCATGGAATTGGCATACACTAATGCAAGACCTAAAAGATACAAAAAAACAAAAAGAAAAGTAAAATAAGGAAATTGTTGACTAAATATTAATAATATATTCAAAGTTAATATAAAAGCAAGATTCTCCGGCGGTGCCGCCGAAATTTGATATACTCAAATTACACCTCCTTAAAAAGTATAAGCAGTCGTAATTTAGTAAAAAACCCAAATAGTAGGTTGGGGTCCATCCCATGAGAAAAATGGTTTAGACTTAATTTCATTGTACAATTATGCCTATTTAGCAAAGGTCTTTCCGAAAATAGGTAATTAAAGGGGGGTTTTGTGAAACAAGTATCTTAAACACTTCAAAGTTAACAAGTGAACGAAAGAAAAAAAATTATTTTTAATCAACTTGTGAGAGTAAATAGGGTATATGTGTTCCCCATAGGTTCATAACGTTGTATTCCTAGCAAAAGCAATTCTTCGCTTGTGTTTTTCATGTAAAGTGGTAAGTTATGTATCTCTAAATCATTGGTCCGACATATAGACAATTTCACCCCATACCAATGTCCGTCTACGTGTGTATAAGCTACTAACCCTTACCTTTACTTCAAATTAGCCATCCTAATCGATGTGTGTATTAGTTTTAATTTGCACCAATTGACACTAGCCTATTTGTTAGTATTCTTCTAAATATATGTTTATAATTCTTTTCCTATTACCACCTCCTTGGTCCGGCAAGTAGCAACAAGACGAGTTCAAACGTTGTCCACCGTTAAAAAGACTTCTATGAAAAAGAATTATCAATACATGCAAGAACTAATTTTAGAATTGGTTATTTGCTTGGTTTACTTTGTTAACTACACGTGGTTCACACAAACCTAGTTGTGGATTTAGTTATCCATAGAAGAAAGATCACAATTCTTAATTCTTAATAAAGAAATCATGAAATTACTTCAAAAATAAGAATAAACCCATAAAATCAACTTGAAATTTCAAGATAAGCCTTCAAACCAAATTGGGAAATTGAATTATTGCCAAAGTTTTGCAAAAACCAATCTGCAAACAAAACAAGAACAATACTAACAAATTCTAACCCCAAAAACGAGGTTTTATTCCCTATATATAGAAAACGTTGTCATAAATTAAAAGGAATTGACGACCCTTACTAATGGAAAATCGATGGAATGACGATCCGTCGACTGCCTCTGTCAGTACAGACTTAAAATATTTTTCACTCCTTTAGATGGCACCTTCTTTGAGTCAATCAACGGACCAATAACACGGTCCGTGATGCATCAACGATCCATCGATGGACTCTGTCTCTCTATACTAAGAATTTCTCCAACTTCAGGTACTGGAACTATCTCTCATCAAATCAACCGTCTACTAGTACGGTAGATTTCCTTCAGTAGTTCCACACTTTGTCATATTTCCTCGAGTTTCTCCATCAGTCTGAACTGTAATCGACAGTCACCACCTGCGGACTGTCAATAGCCTTCGTAGGTCGTCTTTCTACACTATTTTCCAGCTGAATTTTGTGTTTTTATTCTGGATATATTTCCTGCAAAACAAACATAAAAACATGCTAAAAATACTAAAAAATGGCTCTTAATCAACCTTAAGCAGAATGAATTGAAAGAACCGTGAAACCACGGTACAGGAACCACTAAAGTAAAGGAATCTTGGATCAGTATACTTGTCAACGAATATGGATTTTTCAAAATGGATGAAGATTAAAATGTTGAATCTATGTTCTCAAGGATCAAAAAAGTAATATGTTAACTCAAAACTCGTAGAATGGTGTATTTGAAAGCACATACAAGTTAGGGAACTCATTAGAAGATAAGGCTTGACAAACTGACGCTTCCATTTTAAAGGATGGAGATATGCACAAAATTCCATATGATTAACCCCGAGGGAACCGGATAGGATATGAATGAAATCACATCAACAGATACAACAAGATTCTTTAAATAAAATTGTAGCCTTCACAGTCGAGACATCTGAAGCTAGATGTAACACTTCAAAAGACTAAGACGTGTTATAGAGCCTAAAATATGTGGAAAAAGGTTTATACACTTTGTAAGGTCTATTTTAATGTATATAAGTCATTTAGGAAGTTTATAAATAGAAACGTCAAGGAACGTTCATGACTTCCGAAAACTAGTTCAATGGGTTCCAGTGTTCCTTAGCCTTTTTGACTATGTTTTAGGAGTCGAAAATTGATGGATTTTAGTGGAAGGGTGTCTAACACATACTAGACTTGATTCATAGTTGAAACACCTGGGAACGAATCCTCAAGTACCAACCAAGGGCCCTAGAGAAGGACCGTTGCATTTTTGGCTCAAAGGTTGCCCAAGGCAATGTCCACCAACGGATGCAACCAAAGATCCTTTGTCCAATAGATGTGGCGTGGATATATAAAAAAGATGGACATTAGCTATATTCTTGGTGTCCTGTTTTTACAAGTCTCATACCAAAACGACGATTGTGTATCACAAAAGTGAACAGTGCCCGTCGTTTGACAAACGAACTGTGTGTCGTGGTCTCATCTATCAATGGGCTATTTTGCTACACGTTTTTAAAATGGTAAAATTAATTAATTCAGCGGTTAGTTTATTAGTTATGGGTTAATGGAGGTAAAATTAAGTTATTTATTGACCTATGTAAATACCCTAAGCTAATTAAACTAACCTAAGCCCTCATAATTCCCAAGCCCAAATTCTCCTCCTTCTCTCTTCTTTCTCTCTCCCATGTTAAAAGATCCATAGAAGAAAAGGTCAAGGTGGGTATTAGGGACTTAATCACCAAGGTTTATCCATAAATATTCATCAAACATTAACTTATGGAATTCCTTTCACCTTTGATACTTCTTTCCTCATACGGTTCCTTCAAATTGATTTCAAAGGATGAGTTTTCATGTGGGTCTTTTCCAATCTTGTAATTGATCTTTCAATTTGATTTTTTTATGATTTACTTTGGATAATATGAGTATATTAACATTTATATAAATCAATTATGCTATTTCTTGATGGATTGGTCTAGTTTGTAGAAGATGACCTTTTGCCCCTAACCCAAGGTTGTGATCATAAGGTAAATTATGTAGTGTTGGTTCAATCGACTTGGTTATTGGTAGAGTTACTATCTTATGATGTTATTGTATTAATTATGAATATATTGATATTAATTGTAGTTCTATCATGATAGTTCTTGAGATGTTGATCTAGGTTGTGAAATAGATTATCAATTTGACCTAAGTCTCTTATCTTAAGCTATAAACCAGTGATGGATTGTGATGTAGTGATTCAATTGGTTCTATTATCATGTTGGTTATTATTGTGTGATTATATTATACCCATATTGGGCTGAGTTAAGGGTTGTTGGTAAGACCTTGATGATGTATTATTCAGGAGGCTTGGTAAGTCTTGTTATCTCAACACTTTACTTCAATTATGGTTAGTAGTGATTAAGTCATGATGTCGCATTGGAGTATACCTTGTACTAAAATTGATAGGTCTAGTATGATATTGAATTTAAATTCCTTGCATATGGTTTGTCAAGTGTTGGCTAAGATGTAAATGTTAGAAGGATGGTGATAATTTACCAGTGTGACTTATTATAATATGACTATGTAAATGTGCTAACCTTACATGTATGAATTATAATGAAAGGACTATACTCATTCAATTATTATTGAGCTATGATGATTATGATTATACAAGGGATAGACCCTATGACCTACATTAAGCTATGATGATTAATAAAGGTATTAAAGACATTTCAAAAGGGACTCCAGCTAAGCACCGAATGAACTAGAGGGAGGTCTGTCCCTTCTTACGTAAGGAAGTTAGGATCACTAATTTACTCTTGAGATTGGAGACTATAATGCATGTATAATAAAGAGGGTTCCAACTATATCTCCTAGTGCTTTATCTATGTTGCCTCCATAGTAGTACTAGCTAGTGGATCCACGTAGTTGTTATGTTCATTTTTTTGTACTACCTTAGCAATTAGTCCACTTTCCTTCGGTGTAGGGTACCATGACATTGGATTCCACATTAGCTCATGTCGTCTACGTAGTTTAAGGAAAGATTCTCCCATACTTTAAAATGAACTAAAGAAATGAACTCTAACTAGGATAACCTAAGGGATTTAGTATAGTCTAGGTAGGGGTATGGGACTATACCTAAACATTGCACTAGTTATCCTTGAGGGATGTTTAGGAGGATGTTCATATGTATTATATGCTGATAATTGTACATTATATGTATATGGTGATCTTGCACATTGATGATACTATATGATAATTGGTTTCACTTAAAGAATATGTGTTTGGTCTCTTATTTTAAAGTATGATGATATGTACCCTTAAATGCCACGTTATGTGAAGTTGGATGTTGGTCACGTTTCTTGTCGAGTTTACTTGATTGAGTAAGGTAATGGGGCTTTTCTTGGTCATTGCACTAGTAGACTTAATGTGGGTTCATGGGTAATTGTCTTGCTTTGGCTGTGTTGTAGTGAACTCGAAACCATGTTGGTTGCTATTATAACTTGATGATAGAGATGCCTTGTTTATGTGTTCTATTATGTTATATACATGTTGACTTGACTAGACTTAGTATTGTTGGTGTTCTGATGTACATGCTTTGGACTTAATGAATATGTCTTATTGATTGGTATGGTCTTCTTGAATGTTCATAAAGCTTTTCAAACTAAATTCCATGCCTTAATGAATTGTCCCCTTCTTAGCATGATTTCATGATGTATGTGCATATGGTCTCATACTTAGTACAAGTGGTGTACTAACCACATTTTCTCCCATTACCCCAATATTTTAGGTTTCGGTCGTTGAAGATCTTTTGAGACGACATTGAAGGAAGACTTGGAATTTTAACGTATCCAATTGAGTAGGTCCTCACTTTTGAAGGGCAATGCCAATATAAAGCTAATGAAGTTGCTATAGTTTTAAGAATCCTATGTTCTTTCCTTTTAATTTGAGTACTAAATATTGTATAGCCTATATGTGTCTTTATTACTTTGATGTATGGGATATGTCCAATTGATATACTCGTGTGTAGATGGTTATGAGATGCGACATCCAATTAAGAGTATGTTATATATTACAATAAAAGTAGAAGACTTTGTAATCTTTCTATACGAAGGGTCTACGTATACTCGATAAAAATATTATGTGTATGTAGAGGTCTATGTAAATCTCAATGTAGATGTAATGAAATTTTTTTAGAAATTTCCTCATTTTTAACCTATGAATGTAATGATGTAAGCTAATAGGTATGTTTTAGTCCTCAAAGAGGACGACTATGCCAGTTATGTCTAGGGGGTGCTTCCCAGATGTGACAAACTTTGTATCCGAGCATGAAATTGAATATCTTGGAGTCGATGTCCCTCTCAACCATGTCTATGTAGATTCATACTCATAATTTTGAAGTGTGCCACACTTATGGATATGAACCTATGTGATACTTAGGAAACTCTTACTTTCATTGAAGTCCAATATCGTGCCTCTAGATTTTTGACTTTAATTACTTTTAGCATCTAATTTTCTTAATGTGATTACAGGCAATGAATACTCGGAGGAACGTAACACGAAGACTTAAAGAAGAGATTTCCAATGCGGGAGTTCCTCCCCGTGGTGATCAAGTTCCTCCACTTGAAGAAGATGCTAATGATAACCAAGCCCCGGTCAATCCTCCTCCTTTGAAAGATAGTGACGTAAGGGTTGCCTTTTCCAAATATCCCAAGCCATTACTACTCAAGCACACGTCATTTTTAAAGCTCAAGCCATGACGTCCCAAGATAATCAAGAGGTAGTACCCCGAGAAAACCAACATGTTGGTATCATGGCCTCCCGTTTAAGAAACTTCACTACGATGAATCCCCAAACTTTCTATAGGTTCAAGGTTGAAGAAGATCTCCAAGATCTACAAGATCCTCTATGATATGGGGTTGACTGCTAGTGACAAGGCCGAGTTAGCGTCTTACCAACTCAAAGATGTGGGCGAAACTTTATAGTCCAATGGAGGGATAATAGACCTTTAGGAGGTGGACCAGTGACTTAGAAGGTTTTCAAGAAGGTGTTTCTTGATAAATTCTTTCCTAGGGAGAAGAAGGAAGCCAAAGTGGTAGAGTTAATCAACCTTCGTCAAGGAGGTATGATGAATGTACTTGAATACTCTTTGAAATTCACTAAATTTTCAAAGTTTGGTCCTTCTTGTGTTTCTGATCCTAGAGATGAAACGAACCGCTTTGTGAAGGGAGTGTCGGATGACTTGCAAAAGGAATGTCATTTGGCTATTTTACATGGAAATATGAACATGTATTGTTTCATGGTTCATGCCGAACAAGTGATAGAGACAAGGGCTAAGAGGAATAGTAGAGATTACAAGAGGGCAAGGTCGTTTTATGGTGGTTTTTCAACGAGTAGCTTGATATCCAAGACAAGCCTAGATTCTAGAAGAGGTCTTCCCACCAAGTTCCCTAAGGCTAGGGATGATAGGGTATCTAACCCTAAGTCTCAAAAGGAAAAAGGTTCTAGATCACCCACAAAGAAGCCAAATTATGGAAAGTGTGGCAAGAAGCATTATAGTGATTGCCTTAAGGGAACGGATAATTGTTTTAGTTGTGGTAAAAGTGGGTACAAAGTTCTAGATCTCCTAAAAGTGATGGGATAAGACAAGGAGAGTGTGCAAGCAAAAGGTTCCAATTATGCTCCAAAGAAGAATCACTTTTATGTTCTCTGCTCTAGCGGTGAGCAAGAGAGAATCACTTTTATGCTCTTTGCTCTAGAGGTGAGCAAGAGACTTCCCCCGACGTGGTGACCGGTATGTTACAAGACATCTCAATATAAGTATATGATTTACTGCATCTGGATGCTACACTATATTTTAGTACTCCTCTAGTAGCTAAAAAGTTTGACATTTTTCTCGACATTCTAAATGAACCTTTTATGGTAACTACCTCAAGTAGGTGAGTCAGTGGTTGCAAAGAGGTTTTATCGAAATTGTCCTATAATGTTGCCCAATAGATGTACTGATGTTGAACTAGTATAACTTGATATATTTGATTTTGATGTCATATTGGGTATGTATTTTTTGCATGCTTGCATTGCCTCCATAGGTTGTAGAACATGGGTGGTGAAGTTTAACTTTCCAAATGATCCCGCTTTAGAGTTGAAGGAGGAAAATTCTATTCCTAGATGTTGTAAGATTTCTTGTTTGAAAGCTAGTAAGATGATCTCTAAAGGGTATTTAAACCATGCAGTAAGATTCCAAGATTTAGACTCTGAAATTCCTCCCATTGAGTCGGTCCCCGTAGTGAGGGAATTTCTGGAGGTCTTTCGTAATGATCTTCCCGATATTCTTCCTGAAAGGGAAATTGATTTTGGTATCTACTTGTTACCGAATACAAATCCCTTATCAATTCCTCATTATCGGATGAGATCGGTCGAATTGAATGAGTCGAAGGCTCAACTTAAATATTTACAAGACAATGGCTTCATTAGACCTAGTATTTCTCCATGGGGTGCTCCGGTTTTGTTTAAGAAGAAGAAGGATGGGTCCCTTAGAATGTGCATTGATTATGCTAACTCAATAAAGTCACTATTAAGAACAAGTATCCTCTCCCTCGGATTGATGACTTGTTTGATCGACTCCAAAGGGCAAGCTACTTTTCTAAGTTGACTTGAGATCGGGGTATCACCAACATAGGGTGAGACATGAGGATATACCAAAAATTGCTTTTCAGATTAGATATGGTCACTATGAATTCTTAGTAATGTCCTTTGGCCTAAATAATTCCCCGACGACATTTATTGATCTTATGAATAGAGTGATTCGAAGTTACCTAGATTCATTTGTCATTTTCTTCATTGACAACATCTTGGTATATTCAAAAAATGAGGGTGAACATATGGACCATTTGAGCGTGGTGTAACAAGTTCTTAAGGAGAACCAACTATTTTCCAAGTATAGAAAATGTGAGTTTTGGTTGAGGTCTATGTTGTTTCTTGGTCATATCATCTCTAGTGAAGGAGTGGAGGTTGATCCAAGGAAAACCGAGGCGCTGACAAATATGTCTAGAGAAGTTACCCCAACGACATTAGGATTTTCTTGGGTCTAGAGGGTTATTATTGGAGGTTTGTGGATGGCTTTGCATCCATTGCATCTCCCTTGTCTACTTTGACCTAGAGGAGTAAGAAATTTTACTGGTCGGAGTCATGTGAGAGAAGCTTCCAAATCTTGAAATATATGATTAGATGTTGACTTTATCGCAGGGTATCAAGGGTTTCCTTGTGTATTGAGATGCATCCCAAGTGGGTTTGGGGTGTTTGCTTATGCAATATCGGAAAGTAACAGCCTATTCTTCTAGACAACTTAAGGTGCATGAGAGGAACTATCAAACTCATGATGTTGAATTAGCGGTTGTGGTTTTTGCCTTGAAAACATAGACCCATTACTTGTATGGTTTTCATGTTGATTTGTATACCAACCAAAAGAGTCTTCAATATGTGTTTACTCAAAAGGAGTTGAATCTCCTCCAAAGAAGGTGGTTGGAATTGTTTAAAGATTACAACATGAGTGTTATCTATCACCCCGTCAAGGCCAATGTGGTTACGGATGCTCTATGTCGTATGACCATGGGTAGTGTGTCTCATGTAGAGGAATCCAAGAAAGACCTAGTGAAAGATGTTCACAGGTTGGCTAGAGTGGCTGTTAGGTTGGAAAGTTCTCCAAATTGTGGTTTTATGGTCCATCATAACTCTGAGTCATCATTGGTGGTTGAGGTGAAGTCCAAACAACACCTTGATCAACCATTGATGGAGTTGAAGGAATCGGTTATTGGTAAGCTTAATGAGTCATTCTCCTTGGGGGGGGTGGTTTCTTAAGGTATTAAGGAAGATTGTGTGTTCCAAATGTAGATTGTTGGAGGAATCGGATTCTTGACGAAGCTCTGACTAAAATATATTATGACCTTGGGAAAGTGTATTGGTGGGAAGGTTTGAATAAGAACATAGCGAATTTGTTGCAAAGTCTCTAATCTTTGAACAAGTGAAAGCCGAACACCAAAAGCCGGGTTGTTTACTTCTAGAAATCCAAGTTCCTACTTTCAAGTTTGAAGACATCAATATGGATTTTGTGCTAGGTTTGCTTCGGATGGAAAATCAATATGAATCAATATGGGTGGTTGTGGATAGGTTGACCGAATCCGCTCAATTCATTCCCATCAAGTCTACTTACTCGGCAGAGGTCTATGCAACGATCTTCATAAAATGAGATTGTGTGTCGCCATGGTATTCTGTTATCCATCATATCGGATTGCGGTGCGCAATTCACATCTAGATTTTTAAGGTCATTCCAAGAAGCGTTGGGTAACAAGGTGAAGTGAAGTACCGTTTTTCATCCCAAACTGATGGTCAAGTAGAGCATACTATTCAAATCCTTGAGGATATGCATAGAGCTTGTATAATAAATTTCAAGGGAAATTTAGATAATCATTTGGCTTTGGTGGATTCGCTTACAACAATAGTTACTATTCATCTATATCAATTGCTCCTTATGAGGACTAGTATGGTAGGAGATGCAGATCTCCAATTGGATGGTTTGAAGTGGGTGAGTCTTCCCTTTTGGGTCTCGATTTCATTTATAAGACTTTGGAGACGGTTCATATTATACGCAATCACTTGAAAACAGCCTATATTTGGAAAAAGTCTTATGCCGACCATAGGATAATGGAATTGGAATTTGAAGAATGTGATAAGGCGTACTTGAAGATTTTGCCTATGAAAGGGGTGGTTAGATTTTGCAAGAAAGGGAAATTGAGTCCTCGTTCTGCTGATCCCTATGAAATTTTGCAAAGGGTTGGTAAGGTTGCCTATGAGTTGAAACTGCCTAGTGAATTGGCTTCGATTCATCCGGTTTTCCATGTTTCTATGCTTATGAAGTGTAGTGTTTATCCCGAGTCTATTCTTCCTATTGAGGGTCTTGGTGTAAAGGATAACCTCTCCTATGAGGAGGTACCAGTTTAAATCCTTGATCGTCAGTGAAAAGGTTGAGGAACAAAAAGGTATCTTTCTCTGATTTTGGGACATTCCCTTATTTCAGGGAACAACAAAAAGCAAACCTCTATAGCTTTGTCTACTACATAATCTTAATATCTTGTTGTAAGAAGTTGTGGTACTAAATTATTATGGATGATGCATCAATTACTACATCATGATTTATCATTTGAAGTTGTTCCTATTTATTTTTATAATAATAGATCTATTAGTGTCTCCAAATGTATTATGAATCATTCCTAAGTTAAACATATTGATATTAGACATCATTTTATTTGTGATCATGTTAAAAATGGTAATTTTATGTTAGAATTTGTTGACTCGGAGAATCAGTTTGTAGATATATTTAACAAACCCCTACTTGAAGAAATATTTTGTTTTGTTGAAAAAGGTTAGGTATTACTATCTTCCCTTCTTAAACTGATTTTTGTTTACTTATTTAATATCCCTTAAACATCCCTTCATCCTTTTATGCCCCTTTCTCTTTGGTTTTCTCGGACTTCCCTTTTCTCAATAAACCCTCTCCTCTTCTCTCTCCATTTTCTCAGTTCTCCTTTCTCCTCCTCCATCCTTTATTTTACCATGATTAAAACTCATTCAATGTCTTCTCTCAAAGGCTCCAATCCTCGCCCTTCTCTTTCCCAGATGTTCTTTCCCTATCCTCTGATTCATCTGATTAATCGCAAGAAATCCCTTCTTTGTCATTCAAACGCACGATTACTCCATCAAGTTCAACGAATGTGAAGAAAGCAATGCATCATTATTGGGAATTGATTACCAGAATAGGTATAAAGGGTTTAATTTCCATCCCGTTGTGTCTGGTGAAGTGGTTAATCTTAGACAGTTGTGTGTAACGACCCGTAAGTACCCTCTAGAAGATAGGAATAACCCTTGAATTGTCACAAGGCGTACTTGAAACTTTGGGGTCTTGTACAAGCCCTTTAACAATCGTTTATTACATAAGATATGAAAAGTACTGATCAATTAAAACTTATCAAACATTTTATATAAAAAGGAATTATTTTATAAATACTAAGAAAATTTCGTCATCGCAAGCCAAACTTTAAGACACGACATAATGTCTTAGGGACACGGCCCTTTACATTGAATATATATACATAATAAGTCTTTATATAAGAAACTAATAAATATACTATAACTAGAATATATGAGGACATACTTAGCCTTGAGAGAGTAGATTCCCAAGCTTTGACTTCTAGTCTTTAAACGCCCCAACTTATACTTACAGAGTATAGAAAAAAAAGGGGTTAGTACAAATAATGTACTAAGTATGACATAAGCAAAAACACGCAAAAAGGAACATTTTAGTAAAATATGCTTTCATGCCAAAAAATTAAAACCTTCATGCGTATAAGAGTAAAACCACATAAGAATCATTATTTAACAATTATAAAAGGATTTACATAATTTTAGCAAAAAGGAACAATTTTACAGTGAAGTTATCATAATTACAGTGAGTTCATTTTCACATTGCAGTGAAATACCTTAATCCAAAACAGTGAGCTCCCAAAGTCAAGCCAAGAGGAAGTGAAGTCTTTTTCGTAGGAGTTTCCCTAGCTAAGGTTATATTAAGACTAACCAAGGTAATAAATGTAGGAAACACCCATATACACCCTTCAATATACACCTAGGTGATCCCCAAGATTACCCCTTTTATGCTTACCTTCCTCAGGAGAAAAAATCCCCACTCCATGACAGCACATTAGAAGAACACTTAAACACTTCACATAAGACCACCAAGACATCCCTTTCTAAATTACTACTTAGTGCAATGAGTAGATGGCGTCCCATTCCACCACCTACCCTAAGTAGTATAGTCTTTTAGAAGACTTAGCTCAGTAAATTCATATAAGACAGACTTCCCTTTCTAAATTACTACTTAGTGCAATGATTAGATGATGTCCCATTCCACCACCTACCCTAAGTAGTATACTCTTTTAGAAGACTTAGCTCAGTCAATTAATATAAGACTCACCAAGACTTCCTTTTCGGAATGCCTACCTAGTGCAATGGATAGATAGTGTCTCATTCCACTACCTACCCTAAGTAGTACACTCTTTTAAAATAGGTATTACATTCATTACTTTTGTGGGGGGTAAGCTTAACCTACATTGACCATGAGAGCTAGACATGGAATCGCGATATTAACCTTTATCAAATGAGGGATCCACACTTTCCAAGAGTGAGGTCATTCTCTTATCATTAACATGTATTTCCCAATAGCTAGACGTATGCGGGCGCATAGTTAAGGGATAAGGAGAATTCTACTAAGTAAATCATTCTCTACTAACGAGGAGTACTCATCTCAAGAGGTACATTGGAGTACAACATCTCAACTCATGATGTGTAACCATCCCTTCCTCATATCCTCTCGGTGCTAGGCATAACTCCCCACGGATTCTCAACATTTTATACTATAGGTTAAGGATAAATAGTGAACACCACATCTCAACTAACGAAGGGTATCCATCCTCCTACCTGTCTTAGAAATTGTTTGGAAGACAATGAGGTTGCTACTAAACACTTCATCTCATCCACGAAGAGTGTTCACCCCAAAACTCCCCTTTTCATTCATATTCTTTAACTTCATTCATATATTCATTCAAAGTGATTGATAGTGTGTGTAAATGTGAGCACACCTTGCACATAGCATCATTTCATTTAGGTTAACTCCTATGCATGCTTAAGACTTCATTCATCACTTTACACACTTTAACATGCTTCATTATTCACATAATTCATCTAGACAAAATCTCTAGAATACTTCTTATCGTAAGCCTCATAAGTCACATTACCAATAGTAATATCATAATAGTCTTACTTCACATTATATTCCTTCATGGCCTCTTTCAAAATACACAATAACTTTACATTTATACAACTCAAGATTCATAATACACATTACAAGGACCATGTTCATTACCACTTCATTTAACACATTAGGACCTCAAAGCGTCACTTACAATACATATCAAATATATCTAAACTTAAAAAGCATACACCGCCAACAAGAAGGTGGACCATACTACTCAAGAGCATTACATATATTGAATTAACAATGAAAAAAACTTACCATTCCTCCAAATCATTAACACCTATTTACAATTAATCAACAATTAAACATAAAATATCCCTTATGGAAGTATCTAAACAATAATATCAACACGAGGAAATCAAAGATCAAAGACTACAAAACCGTAATCATTCAACGTATTCTTTAAGCCAAAATTTCATAAAAATCTTTAACATGTTTTCATTGAAGTTTAAGCATTAAAATAACCAACAAAAATTAGAAACATCATATTTGAATCATTTAAAAGATTTCATGCAAGACCCATATTTAGAGTGAAAGATAGAAGAAGTTAGGGTTGAAAACCTCTTTTTGAAAATCTATTAGAAAGGAATTTTGGAATTGAAGAGAGTTTAATGATTACTACCAATACCTCATATATAATAAACCCCACTTATTTGTTATGAATAAACGTCCACCAAAAGCCCCTCCTAGCTCCTTCTTGACTTTTAGCTTCTACGGAGTTCTGAGAGTGTTTTCCTAAGGGAAGAGTTTTGGCTTTTAAGAAAATAAAGTCTAAAATTAGGTATTAGTGTTTAAAACATCATAATATACCTAAAAGAACCTAAAAATATCACTCAAGGTTCATAAAAGACATTTTGTGATTTTACCAATCACCCTAAGTCAACACAGAAAATTGACAGCTTTTTGGGAAGCTTCACAGATGGCTCAAACCAACGAACCGTTTGTCCATCAATGGCCCGTTGGTGGTGGTTCATTGGTTGGGAGTTGGTATCTATCCTGTGCAGGCTTGATTGCCTTTCATGTCCAGTCGACGCTCAAGGTCGACGGACTGTTTGTTGACAAATGGACCGTCCCTTGTGGCCGTCATTTGGTCAATGCTTGGCAGCTTCTTACCAGGAGATGGGTTCCTCTTATAGGGCCCTGTGGATCCTAGGTGGGGTCATACCGGGATGTTAAACCCCTAAACATAATATTCTAGGCCTTAGGAACATCACCCACCCATTTCAAACAAAACGAACATGGAAATCTCACTCACACACATGAACACACAAGTAGCTTCTATGGCACATCTTGCCAACGTCATGGATGTTCTTGGACGTTTTACTTACAAACTTAACCAAACTTCACAAACTTCATAACAACATTATTATAACTGAATTTAACATAAAATTTAGTGAAGAAACGTTCACGAAATTCTAGTTCACCTTAGTTCATTTTAGAGTGTTACATTCTTGCCCACGAGGAAAAACATTCGCCCTCAAATGATACTACAACTTTAAGACCATCAAGGAATAATTAGAAACACATAACATATTAAATTTATGATCAAACATTATTAGAAAATGCACCAACTAACAAGGAGCAAAATTTCACATTTTCAACAATTCGCAACACAGGCAACTTTGCAAGAATATTCACATTTAAAAATTCATCCTTATTCTTCATTTATGAAGGAACCACCTTCTCCAACATTAAATGTGCTCATAGACAACACTTTTACACACATTGAAACTACAATTAATAAAGAGCAATTTTTTTTAAAAAAAAGAGAAACTTTATAGTGAGCATTAACTGTAACATTGAGAAACAAGCTAGAATTTCCAAAAATTTATTCTATATGAAATTCATCGAGAAGTCATGATCATATGAAAGGTAAAACCATATAAACTCATCTTATAACATCAACTAATCTATGAAACCTTTTGGATCTTCGTCCACCATAGTGCCATGAAAAGTAGGAGGGTTCGTCCTCATGAAATCCCAAATTCTAGAAGCGGGAGTACTAGCATTTGGTTAAGGTCCACCTCTTTACTTAGTTTGGGCAAAAAAGTAATTATTGACGATATAAGATTGAGCCGTCATGAGTTAGTCAAATTTATTATGGCAACCGTCAACTCCGCATTAGTCATATCCCCTTAAAAAAGGAGCTTGAGGCATATGGGGTATTTGGGGAACTTGAGGATCTTGAGGTTCCAGTGGCACGTAAGGTTCTTGAAAGGGAATCTCCTCATTTTCTCCCTCTAGGCCAACAATTGGGACTAGGTCAACTTGGGAAGGGATCCTCTCATTATCTACACCTCCCTCCTCCCTTCTAGTGGTTGATCGCCTGGTGTTCATGTCTTATAAACACAAAGAGAAGAGGTTGAGAGAGACATCTTATAGAACTTAACTCTATGGCACTACATTAGAATAATGAAGAAACTGAAACTTCTATAATCTTATAGTCTCTTGTCCATGGATGTGTCGCGAGTCACACCAACGACGAAGACTGTACTAAACGTGTATTGTGTGACTTTAGACCTTAATTCATATCCCATAACTTATTATCTGATATCAAGTCTGTAACAAGCCGCAAATACCCCCTAGAAATTAGGAAGAAACATTGGATCGTCACAAGGTGTACTCGACCCTTTGGGGTCTTGTACAAACCCTTTAACTATCGCTCATTACTTAAGACATGAAAAGTAGTGCGTAATTAAAAAATTTCACAACATTTTATATAAAAAGGAATTCTTTTATAAATACTAAGAAAATGTGATCGTCGCAAGCCAAACATAAAGACACCACATAATATCTTAGGGACACGGCCCTTTACAATGAATATAAATACATGATAAAGTCTTTATATAAGAAACTAAGAAATATGACTATGCCTCGAATATATAAGGTTATACTTAGTCTTGAGAGAGTAGATTCCCAAGGTTTGCCTTCTAGTCTTCAAAAGCCTCCAACCTATACTTAAAGAGTATATAAAAGTATGGGGTTAGTACAAATAATTTACTAAGTACGGCATATGGAAAAACATGCAAAAAGGGACATTTTACTTAAAAAAGATTTCATGCAAAATAAGTAAAACCTTCATGAATAGAAGAATAAAACCACATAAGAATCATCATTTAACACTTAGAGAAGGATTTCCATAATTTTAGAAAAAATGAACATTTTACAGTGAAGTTACCAAAATTACAGTGAGTTCATTTTAAGATTACAGTGAACTACCTTAATCATAAAAAACTGAGCTCCCAAAGTCAAGCCAAGAGGAAGTGAACTCATTTCCGTAGGACTTTCCCTAGATAAGGTTATCTTAAGACTCACCAAGGTAAGTAATTAAAGAAATGCCCATACACCTCCTTAAATACACACCTAGGTGATCCCCAAGACTACCCCTTCTAGGATTACTAGCCTCAGCATAACAAGTCCCCACTCAATGACAAGACATTAGAAGAACAGACAAACACTTCACGTAAAACCACAAAGACTTCCGTTTCGTAATGCCTACTTTTTGCAATGAATAGATGGTGTTCCATTCAACGCCTACCCTAAGTAGTATAGTCTTTTAAAAGACTTAGCTCATTCAATTCATGTAAGACTCACAAAGACATCCCTTTCAGAATGCCTACCTAGTGCAATGGATAGATAGCGTCCCATTCCACTACCTACCCTAAGTAGTTCTCTCTTTTAGAAGAATTAGTACTTTCATTACTTTTGTGGGGGGCTAGATTAACTGACATATACCATGAGAGCTAGACATGGAATCCTGATATTAAACCCTATCACATGACAGATCCTCACTTGCCTAGAGTAAGGTCATTCTCTTAGTTTTAACATGGCTTTCCCAATAGCTACACCAATGTGGGATCATAGTTAAGTAACAAGGAGATTTATACTAAGTAACTCATTCTCTACTAACGAAGAGTACTCATTATAAGAGGTACATTGGAATACAACATCTCAACTCACGAAGTGTAACCACCCCTTCTTCATATTCTCTCGGTGCTAGGCATAACTCCCCATGGATTTTCAACATTTTATACTATAGGTTAGGGATAACTACTGGACACCACCTCTCAACTCACGAAGGGTATCTATCCTCCTACCTATCTTAGAAAGCCCTTGGAAGACAATGATATTGCTACTAAACAATTCATCTCAATTCATGAAGAGTGTTCACCCCAAAACTCCCCTTTTATTCATATTCTTTAACTTTATTCATTCATTTATTCAATGTGTGTGATAGTGTGTTTACATGTGAGCATACCTTGCACATAGCATCATTTCATTTACATTAACTCATATGCATGCTTAAAGCTTCATTCATAAAATTACACACTTTAACATGCTTCATTAGTCATATAATTCATCTAGACATAATCTCTAGAATGCTTCTCATAATAAGCTTCATAAGTCACATTACCATTAGTAACATCATAATCATCTTACTTCTCATAATATGCCTCATGGCCTCTTTTACAATACACAAGTAAGTTTATATTCATACAATTCAAGCTTCATATTACACATTACAAGGACCATATTCATTAGCACTTCATTTCATAGATTAGGCCTTCAAAGACATACTTACAATACATATCAAATATATCTAAATTCATCAAGTAAACACCGCCACCAAGAAGGTAGACCGTACCACTCAAGCATTTCATAAAGAAAGTTAACAATGAAACCAACTTAACATTCCTCCAAAGCTTTCACACCTAAATTTTACTCAACAATTCAACATAAAATATCCCTTAGGGCAGTAGATAAACAACAATATCAACACAAGGAAATCAATGCTTAAAGACTACAAAACTCTACTCATTTAACCCATTCCTTAAGCCAAATTTTGATAAAAAGTTTGATCATGTTTTCATTGAATTTTTATAATTAAAATAACAAACTAGCTTTAGAAACATCGTATTTGAATCATTTAACACATTTTCATGCAAGACCATATTTAAAGTTAAAGATAGAAGAAGTTAGGGTTGATATCCCTTTTTAAACTCTATTAGAAAGGACTCCTTGAATTGAAGAGATTTCAAGACTGACTACCATACCTCAAATAGAAGAAACCCCATGAAATTTTAATGAAGAAACGTCCACAAACATCCCCTCATAGCTCCTTCTTGGCTTCTAGCTTCTATGGAGTTTTGAGAGAGTTTTCTTGAGAGAAGGGTTTTGGGTTTTAGGATAATGAAGTCTAACATTAGGTATTAGGGTCTAAAACATCTTAATATACCTAAAAGACCCTAAAAATATCACTCAAGATTCATAGAAGATTTGGGGTTAATTTAAAAAACACCCCAAGTCAACACAGAAATGTGATAGCTTTTTGGGCATCTTCACAAACGGGTCCAACCAACGGACAGTTTGTCCATCAACGGCCCATTGGTGGTGGTTTTTTGGTTTTTATTTGACCTATATCCTATGAAGGATTGATTTAATTTCAGGTATAGTCGCTGCTCAACGTCGATGGACCATCCCTTGTGGCCGTCGTTTGGTCACTGCTTCGCAGCTTCCTTCCTAGAGATGGGGTCCTCTTCTAGGGCCCCTCATGGGTCCTAGGTTGGGTCATACCCAGACGTTAAACCCTTAAACATAGTCGTCTACGTCTTAGGAGCATCTCCCCCCCCCCTCCCATTTCAAACAAAATGAACACGTAAAACTCACTCAAACACATGAAGATACACAAGTACGTTCTAGGGCACACCTTGCGAACGTCATGGACATTCTTGGACGTTTGACCTCCGAACTTAACCAAACTTCACACACTGCCTAAAAAAATTATTATAAATCAATCTAATATAAAATTAAATCAACAAACAATCACTAAACTCTAGTTCACCTTAGTTCGTTTTATGATGTTACATTGTGTGTCTCAAAATGTCCAGTAAGCCCCTATTTTAAATCTCAAAAACTGTCGTAAGTTTTTACATTGTGTGGCCTTGAAATATTTGAAGAGGCTATTATACTATTTTATGTTAATCTACATGTATCTAGTGACACTGGTTAGTTAGAATCTCTTGTTTTGGGTAATTATTTGGTCATTACTGAACCCTTGTTTGAAGATGTTTTTTGTACAACATTCGTTGTTTGTAGATGAATTGCATTTGGCTTGATGACTTTTAGGTGACTCTAGAAGGTTCTAACATCGTTGTGGCTGAACCTGGATCTCATATGTCCAACTTTTGTCCATTATCTCTGTGTTTTGAAAATCGCATTTTGGCTCATATTATTGCAACTACTATACTAACTAGGAAGGGCTCTTTGAGCAACATTTTCAACAGGGATATGTTTGTTCTCTTCTGTTTCCTCAAGAAATACAAGATAAACTGAGCATGTTGGTTTAAAGAATATACGTGGGAGAGTGCTAAAGAATCAAATCCTTTTGCTAGTTTGCCATGCGGGCTGATCATATCTCATATATTGGTGGACCGACTCATTGATCTTTTCAAATACAACACTATTGTGATCAACGCCACAAAAGACTCCTGCACATTCTTCAGTATGGGCTATGTGGAAGTAGGCAGCAGGTGATGAAGAAGGACTTTGTCCAAGAACGTGCTGAAGAAGTGAAACCAACTAAGACTTTTGCAGACTCAGCCTCTCTTTAAGGACTCCGAGGAACTCAAAACTCGTATCGTGGCTGTGGAGCATGGACTAGAGACCCTTCATGATGTTGTTGAAAAAGTACCTTCAGAAGGATACCAACACTGATACCGGTAAGCTTTGTATTCCAATGACACGTATTAAGTAGGAAGGCATTACCACTGTCAACAAGATTATTAAATAAGTTGACTTACCCAAGGGGAGTAAATTTCTCAAACAATGAATGTGTCATCTCCATTAAAAAGTGTTATTCCAATCTATCCACATAGGTGGAGCTTTTCTACGACTCCTGTACTGAAGGGGTCATCAACTTACTGAAGGACTTTTGGATATTAAGCACTAAACACCTGATGTCATCTGTTTTTGCTCTATCTTGTGGACAATTTGAAATGGACATGTCCCTATTTGCTTTGGACTGTATATTGAAAGATCCTAGCCTTCTTACTACTTTCTTTTACCTAGACTATTACTTGTGTTTTCTCTGTCTGTCTTTTTCATTATGACAAAGGGGGGGTCCAAGTCAAGGTTTTACAAGTCCAAATCTAGGTCACTCAGCTAAGAGTCATTCATCTCATGTAGAGCTTCACATGAACCTAGACATTTCAGGGGGAGCTTCACATCGACATCTGCCTTAAGGGAAGTTTTTACTAGATGTCATTATGTATCTCTTTACTTGAACTAAGTTGTCATTATCAAAAAGAGGGGATTGTTAACTTCATAATTGAATGTTTTAATAATGACAAATGCACATACTGACAAGTCACTTGATGCAGGAATGGAACGAGATACATCACAAAAGCACAAACTCTCAATCCAGATAATTGCACGAATCAAATCAACCATGAGAAAATCTTGTTAATATAAGAAAGTGAATATTTGATGTGAATCATGAGCAAATATACTTTAGAAATTAAAGTGAATATTTGATTAATCAGATCAAATTTCACATCCTGCAAAAATTAAAGGAAGACACACAAGAAAAATCTCTCAAGCAAAATAAGAAGGAAAACATATTTAAATCAAAAGATAATAAAGGAAGAAATACCGAGCTAGCAGTAAAGATCACAATTAGGTGAAAGCAAATCAAGT
This sequence comes from Solanum pennellii, assembly GCF_001406875.1. Classification (NCBI taxonomy): domain Eukaryota; kingdom Viridiplantae; phylum Streptophyta; class Magnoliopsida; order Solanales; family Solanaceae; genus Solanum; species Solanum pennellii. The sequence goes on along the minus strand of NC_028646.1, from coordinate 72,355,603 downwards.
GATGAAGATTTAACCCAGACTCAAGATTATCCCACAAGGAAAGAATTGATTTGTCATGCATAAATCTCATATTGTCATTGACACAACAAATAAATTACGAATGAATCAAGGATAAGATCAATGATCCTTGATTGAAACACCCCTGCATTTATTATAAGAGCACATCCTATATAAAGTTTCTCGACTGTTCGTTTGAAGCACACAACTTTGCTTGAACTTATTTGTAATATTCTTTCATCTTTGATAAAGATTTGTACAAGAGAGTGAAAAAATGTAAAAGAAAAAGAGAAGGAAAGATTCTGAGAGTAGGCTATACAAGTAAGGCAATGTCAACAATAGAAGTTCTAATTTGCATATAAGATAGGTTTAAAGTTTTGCACATTTAGTACATCAAGTTTGCTCGAAGTTCTTGACGAAATCCTTGAAACCCAAGTGTACTTGACTAGACACCACATTTGTGATCCGAACAAGTATAAACTTTATTTGTTCATTTACTTTCAGCATATTGTTTTGTTTTATACTGTTAACTTATTTTGTAGGTGAGTCGACTACTCCTCACAATGGATCGATTGGACGAAATTTTTATTCACCCCCTTCTTTACATTCAGGTTGTTGTGTTCATATTCCATTGAGGTAAATCAAGGTAATTGTGTTCATATGCTATTGAGGTAAGTTTCACATTACACTTCAAATGGCTAGAACCTGGTTGTTTTCGTGCAAGGCTAGCTTCAAAAATCAACCCAAGTGCATATTTTCTCTTGTTCATCACTAACACATTAGGCGGTATTTGAAAATTTAATTCCGAAGAAGTACTCTTGTACATACTTGATTTTAAAATGATTATGCAGTCTTGTTTGATAGCCTAGAAAATGTAGTATCACTACCTTTAATCAACAAAGTCATTAACAAACACCAAAACTATGAGTAAACCTGCAACAATCCTTTAGGTAAATAAGGAGTAATCCAAGTGACTCTGAGTATATCTTGAGCTACATAACGCCTATGTTAGTTGTATACTTCATTGCACGAAAGCTTGTTTAAGTCAATATAAAGACATGACACATTTATAGATTTGAGAGTGTTCTCCATTTTGAAAACCCTTAGGCAGGTCCATATAAACTTTTTCAAATATTCGTCCTTCGAGAAATAATTAAACACACCGATTGAAATATAGGATCAACTGTACCCAGGGAAATAATGTCTCTCACACTAAGTATGTTAACAAATAGTATAAAAGTTTCTTGATAGTCAATGCCTTTAGCTTTGAATGTAACCCTTAGCAACGAGTCTTTCCTTGAATCTATCTACTTTACCATCTGCCTTATACTTGATCTTAAACACTCACTTACAACCCATGCAATATTTCTTATTAAGTAGCTTCATGATCTGCCATGTTCCATTTCCTCTAATGCTTTAATGTTGTGCAACGTGACTGACACCCATCTAGGGTCTTTGAAAGCTTTCTAATAGAATTTAGGTTAAACTTGTATAAAACAATTCTGAGAAAATTTACTATAAAGTGAACTAATAATCATATTTAATGAATTGTCCATATAATATGGGTGATCAAGGTAAAAGAATGAAACCTTCAAAAGACAATCTTATTTGTATCCATTTTGGTTAATCATGATACTCAAAACAATGATGCTACGAGATCATTGACTATCTTGACTAGTGACTCATTTAGGCTTTGTTTACATAGATTTAGTGTCCTCAAATGTTTAATTTGTACTAATAACTGATGATAACTCCTTAATTTTCAGTTATATAGATTAAGGAACAAAACATGGATATTTGTTTGCAAGCTGAGAAACTGAAGAAGGGCGAGCCTGAGGAGCCCCAAGAGCACTCGGCATGTCGTGGAGTGGCCAAGATGACCATGTAAAGTTACATTGTGCCAAGATTTGATGGAAAGATCCTAGTAATCTTTGTAAAGGAGTTCTCGACAAATTATTGAGTGAGTCTGCAATCCAAGATAAGTATCCCAAAGTTACAGTCCTTGAGGATGTTTAATGCCGAGGCAAAACGGCGGTGGAAGAGACCAAAGGCCAGCTCACCGAGTGTATTGGCGAGCCTGACTTACTTCACCGAAGGGCCTTTCATAGCTCGTTTTTGGCGTCTATAAATACATTTTAAGAAATTCAGTTAGAATTTTGCATACAATCTTGGATAATTTTTTTGAGGATTCTCTATCAAAACTCTTGGAACTATTCTCTATAGAGTTTACCTTATCTTTGAAGAATTGAAGGAATTAAATTATGAAAAATTTGAAGTGGTTCTTGGAGATTCATCAAACTGGAGCATTGAAAGGATAAAATTACTCTTATCTAGTTGATGGATAATCAATTTGGTAAATATTTAACCTTTTCACGATGTCTAGATAAAATCCTATTCTTGGGGTGTGATTAGGTTATTATGGGCTGACTTAGCGTTCATGTATTTTTAATTGTTAGTTTAAATGTTATATAAAGGTTATTTCAATCATTAATTGTGGTTTAATTTAAGAATTGTAGTTGCTAATGCAATTCTTCCTTTGTGCTCTTGGCTTGAATGAGAGAGAAGTTTTAGATCTAAGGTTTTTGGTTGATGGTTTGTGGGTATTATGTTGACATGAGTTCAACTCAACAGAGTGAGTCCTAAACTCAATCCCAATCCCACAAATTCAGTTCGAGAGAGTGAATCCTAAACTCAATTCCAATCCCAATCCCACAGATTCAGCTCAAGAGAGTGAATGGATTAAGGTGCGGGATGCTCTTATTTGTATGCTTGTTGATGTTCGAGAGAAATCATTTTATCTGGGTAAATTGTTTGAAAAAAAAAATACAACCCTTATAGACTAGCCTTCTCACTTATATCTACATATATACTAGTAGATACAATTACCCATATGTCTATAATTTCTTATAATCGATCACATCCCAAAACCCGTCTCATTATTGTTAATTCATATTGTTTTGATTGTATGTAATTGTTAATAAAACCAAATCCCCATTTGACATTATTTTCACCCCTTGATTTGAATGATATCTTTACTCGAAATTTTAATCCATATGAATATTTTGTCCGCATTTATACTTCCCAATTGAATTTAAAACATGTACCGCTCCCCACCGGATTCGACCCCAACTCATTTAGTTTGGTTTTATAATAATTTACGATCATTGAATATCTATAACTAGATGAGGTGTTCCTGAAATATTAAATCAACTGGTTGGATTCCCGAATAAACCTCACAAAGTTATGCTAAACGGAGTTGTAGCCATGACTACATCAGCAATCAATCAGCCAAACAATAATGGTAAAATAGAATCTCGTGTCAATATGGCGCATCCATGTATTATCGGTAATAATAATATCAATGTAATTGTTGTCGAACCTTCTAAAAATAGTACAAGGATTATAGATAGTGGAGCATCTAATCAGATGAACAAATACCCAAGCAAATTACAATCATTAAACCATCTTCTAAGCCTTTTATTGTACCGCTAATGTTGGTACTTCTCCGAAGTATCGGCTGCCTAACAGAAGATTTAAGACTTGACACAGTTTTAGATGTACCTACTCTAGATCATAATTTTCTATATGTTTTCCAAGTTACCTCCTCTCACAGTTGCACTGTAACCTTTAGGCCTTCTTTTTGAATCTTTCCGCATATTCTGACTCGAGGGACTCTTGGTTATTGTCAAATCTCGAGACCACACCCTAGAAGATATGACACTCTCGAAGTGCAACCAAAATACTTGACCTCTCGGAGGGCTTGTACAAACCCTTTCGTATCGTTCATCACATATAAACATATGAAAACTAGTACGGAATTAAAAATTTTCATAAGAATTCTGTAAGTCTTTGAAAATTTTTTCATATAAAACTCATAGGAAATACTAAGCCTCATTTCATAAAATCATCAACACGACAATACTTTGGGACACGACCCATACAATATGAATATATAAATACTTAGTCTATTACAATACTTCAATAAGAGACATAAAGGACATCTATGCCCTCGAGTCAAATGAGGACATACTTCAACTTGATTTAACGATATTCTAATCACAGCTTAGCTCTCCAAAAGCACCTTCACCTATGAATCACTTTAGAGATAGATAAAAGCATGAAATTAGTACAAATACATGTACTCAGTATGACATTATGCATAAAATCATGAAAATGGACATTTATTAGAAGTATGCATCTTTTTAATTAAAATATCATATCATAATCATAAGAATAACATGTACCACCTTAGAAACATATAAGATAACATTTAAGCAATTTAACACATTTTCAAGGTCACTTTACACTGAACTTCCTCACTGTTATAGTGAAGTTTTTTAGCTTCACCTAAGACTCACTTAAGTAAGTGAAAGAGAGACCGCCCATACAACATCTCAAGGAATTCCTAAATTATCCTTAAGACAACCTATAATGAGACAAACACACACCTACAAGACAACAAACACATAGACATGAGATCCTTCTACCATAGGTGATTCTAGCGCACCCATACAATCACATACACACACACTAAGGAGATCCTATATACTACCTAAGATAGATAATATGACATATAGATAATATGACATTCTCTTTGCAAAGACTATCAAAAATACTTACTTAAGTAAATCAAGAAGATAACGTCCATGATTGACCTCTTTAAGATTACCTAAATAATCCCTAAGACTAACTAAAACTTAGATGATGTCTACATAATCAACAATCTTCCCTAACTAGAGTCATTCTTAAGACTCATATAGGTAAGATACGAAATGACCATTCCCATGCCCCCTTGACACCTTAACTAGACAACCCTTAACTACTCTAGATAAATACTTATTCAATTGACATGCTTTCTTAAATTAAGTCATTACATTCCATTCATTTAGGAGATATTCATCAGATAAGACGTTCAAGTAATGGTTTTGGAAAAGACCTAGGGACTCTCACTAACATCTTCAAAGCCTATTGTGAAATATCTAGATAGTGTCTCATACAACTACCTAAACTTCATAGAACTTCTCTAATGCTAGTAGTAATCCCCTATGATGAGAATAGGATTAACCGACATAGACCATGATATCTAAACATGGAATCCGGAGTTCTAACCTTGTTACATCTCGAAACCACACCCTAGAGCCGGATTGAGACCGGCATACTTGACCTATCAGAGGTCTTGTACAAGCTCATTCATATCATTCATCGCATAAACATAGTGAAAAGTAGTGCGGAATTAAAACTTTTCACAAAACATAACATACTCTTTAAAATATCTTTCATATAAATGTAATAGGAAATATTAATTCTCGATATCATCAACTTAAGACACAAGAATACTTGGGAAACAGCCCATACGAAAATATAACATAGAACTACTTAGTCTATTACAATACTTCAATAAGAAACATAAAAGACATATATGCCCTCGAGTCAAGTGAGGACATACTTCAACATCTCTTGAACAAATGCTACGGTCCAAGTCTTCACTTCTATGGGAGCCTATACAATTGTTCGGTACTGATTCTTATAGTACTGTTCGGAGAGTCGAAAGCTCCTCACCTACAAAGAATTGTATAGATAGATAAAAGCATGGAGTTAGTTCAACCACTAAGCATGGCATAATGCATAAAAATCATGAAAAAGGGATATTTATTCGAAATATGCATCTTTTAATTTAAAAATCATATTATAATCATAAGAACAACGTTTATCAACTTAGAAACAAATAAGGAAACCCTTAAACAAAAAATCATAATTTTAAAGGTCACTTTATAGTAACCTCATTCACTGTTATAGTGACTTACTTCACTCTACAGTGGAGTTACTTATTCTTGACTTTAGACACCCTTTAGCATGTAATCTTCTTACTCAAAGCTATCCTAAGATTCACTTAAGTCATAAAAACAGAGATTGCCCATACACCTTCTCTAGATGTGCCTAAACGACCTTTGGGATTACTTATAATGAGATACATACACACAAAAAGTATCATGAACATCAATGTGAGATTCCTCTACCGAAGGTGATTTTAAGTCTCACTTGAGTGAGTTGTGAAGAGACCGCTCATACAATCCTTTATACACACACTCAAGAGATCCTATAGATTACCTAGGATATAATCATTGTCACTTAATACACCAACACATAGTTGATATGACATTCTCCTTCCAAAGGCTATCACAAGATCTACTTAAGTAAATTAAGAAGATAACAACCATGATTGACCACTTCAACATTACCTAAATAATCCTTAAGACTACCTAAGGCTTAGATCATGTATACAACACCAAATATATTTCCTAACTAGAGTCATTCTCAAGACTACCAAAGATAAGACATGAAGAAATAATCCCTTATGCCCTCTTTACACTTTAGCTAAGGAATCCTTAAGTCACTTTTGATTAGGAACTCATTCATTTACATAATTCTTGACATAATTCATTAGTTCATTAGTTCATTAAGAAACTCATACATCACATAAGGAAATTCAAGTAATGGTCTTGGCCAAGACCTAGGAACTCCAACTAACATCTTCAAAGCCTATTGTGCAATGTCTAGATTTCATATGATACCACTACCTAAACTCCATGGATAATGCTAATAGTTATTTCATATGATGAGAATAGGCTATTAATAACTGACATAGACCATGATAGGAAGACATGGAATCCGGAGTTCTATCCTATTCCGATGGGGTTGTTCTACTTGCCAGTGGTAGAACTTGGACACATCCCATGTAGGCATATGGTTAAGGAATATGAAGGGCTTTTTGTACTCTAGTCTCATACTTTAACTAGAACTACTTCCCTTACCATACTAACTCGATGAAAGCCTTCTTTATCATAGAGTAGTTCACACATTAGGTTCACATAAAAGGGTCCCACTAACAAGTTAATAACCCAATCACATTTACCCTACCAAGGAAAGGTCCACTATGGTTACCTCACAATGGCAACAAGAAGCTAATGATGACTTTCCTAAGGATTAATATGATGCTATTCCATCCAATTCACCTTAATTCCATCATTCCTTTACTTTGAAGGATACCATTACGTCTTCCAACTTCAACAATCTTAACCTTACTACTAAGTCAAGGTTTTCATATAAAAGACTCTCTTAAGTTCATTTAAGGTCACATGTCATTCAATACATACAAGACTAAGAGTTTTAACATCCTAAGACAAGACATCACATATTCATAATCATACATATACATCAAGTAAGAGACACAAGTTAACCAAGACAAGATATCACATACTTCACTTTTAACTCATAATGCATGTCATTCTAGAAGCACATAGAAACAACCCTAACATCTTCAAATAGTCCTATATACTATCATAATCAACTACACAAATATTCACATTACTTCAAATATTTTCCAATAAAGCCGTGATCATTATAATACATAAAGTAACACCGACAAGGCCACATCAATTGCAAGTAGAACATATAACACCACCACCATAAGTGGATCATACTAATCACAATAGAATTGAAGTATAAAAACAATAAAAACAAGTAAATGGGGCAAGATACCTGCACTCCATCATCAACACTACAATTCAGTGCTAAATTACTCAATTCGAGAACACAAGACCCTTACCCAAGGCCATAACCAACAATTCAACATACAAACTACAATAGTCAATGAACTAGGTCAATTCAATGAAACTTCATAAATTAAATCTAATCTATATATCAATTTGAGACAATTTTTACATTATTAGAAAGCCCATTAGAAACTACATAAGAATCCATCAATGTTAGACCAATATCAAGTAACCCATCAAGTAGTCAAAAACTAAGGTTCATCCAAAATTCATGGTTTCATAGGTAATTTAGGTTAAAATCATAAATAAAATATCAATTAAATCATTATTCAATGTTTAGAAACAATTTATGCAAGAACCCATGGTAGAATCATGAAATTGGACAATTGAACTTTGAAAACTTTAGAAAACATCTTGAGAGTTCAGCTCCTTGATGAAATAAGTTTCAAGGATAAAAATCCATACCTTAATGATGATAATTCTTCACTTTGATGAAGAATTTCCACTCAAAATGTCACAGCAATATCTTCCAAGATTTTGGACGTCAATGGAGACTTTGGGATTTCTTAAGGTATTTGGGGTTTTGATTTAAAAGAATGAAATCTTATAAGTGTTAAACACTTATATACTTATTTAAAATACCCAAAATACCATTAATAAACCGCCAATACCCTTATTTGGAAGTGGGGTGAAATTACACTTTCACCCCTCAATTAATTGTGACCTGCGCAGGAAACACAGGACAAACGACGGACAGCCACCAATGGGCCGTCCCTTGACCAACGGACCATCCTGTTGGTCCATGATGTGGGACTGATGCTTGCCCTTTGTTCCTTTCATGTCCAGATAAGTCCCGATCGACGAGACCCAACATACAGGGCGTTGATTGACCCACTGGGTATCGAGTGCCTCCGTGGTTTGGCCTGTCTTGGGCAGCTTTGACCCCAAGTTTGGGTCCTTCCTCAAGGACCCTTGGTTGGTCCTTGAGGATATTTGCCCGGACGTTTCCAACCCACTGCGACTGTATATGAGTTTAAAACCTCTCACATAAATTTCATCCAAAACGAACACGTAAAACTCGAAAAAACATGCCTAGACACAGAAGGTCCTTTCATGGCACATCTTTTGAACGTCATGGACGGTCTTGGATGTTTGACCTCCGAAGTTCACGAAAACGGGAACACTGCATATACATGATATAATAACTCATTTAAAGACCTTAAAACTTCATGAATCACAAATAAGCACATAGAACCATATATGAGGCACATAGGTGAGTTAGTCGTTGAACGTCTTAGTTGTCCCTTGACATTTGACTTCCAATACACGTAATACTTCAGATACTGCCTCTATACCAAATATTTGACCTATTTAGGACCTTAAACAATCAATACCAACATGTTAGGCTCTATTTAACCTAAGTCATTTTTAAGGTCTTACAATCTCCCCCACTTGGAGAACATTCGTCCATGAATGACACTTTCCAGTCTTCGAACACTTCCAAGAATAGAGACTCAACTAGAAGAACATAACCATAACATACAACACATAATGAAGAATAAAAAATCAATTTCACCTAGCAAAGAGATTCACAACTCAACAAGAAACTAGATAACAATTATATAACTCATTATGCTACAAAACTCACATGCTTCATTCCAAATAGTAAAAACTCATTTTATATTCAATATCATGCTTATATACATCAGTTATAACCATATTACAACAATTTTAGACCAAAGAATCAATTAGTCAATTTTCCCAAAATTTTAACACTGAATATTTTCATGCTACACTGATTTTATGCAATTTTTCAAAAATGCTAATTCTTAAGCAATTCATAATATAAACATGTCAATATACAATGTAACATCATATAAACACATCTTACAACATTATAATGGATTCATAAAATACATAATGCGAGAAGTTAATGAAATTAATTTTCAACAAAACTACTAAGCATCATGCACATGTAACATGCTTATATAACATTCTATCCCATCTACTAACCATACTCCGCCACTTAGAAGGAACTCATATCACAACAAGAGAAAGAGAACTTACCAACATCATCATCACTCACATTCTCATTCGTCTTTGATCCTCTTGCCCGGAGTGCATAAAAATGCCTATTTATTGGAGCATCTTCCTTTGGAGTATTAGGAGAAACTTTCTTACTCTCTCTTCCCCTAGACGCAATGGTAGGACAATCTCTCACCTTGTGATCATCCTTCCCACAACCAAAGCAACCACTAGTACCGGCTAGACACTTCACATAGTGTCTCTTTCCACATGTGACACACGTCGGCTTTTCATTTTGAGAACCACCTTCTTTCTCAAATTTCACCTTAACTCTCCTAGGTTCTTCTTGAGTGTGAGCCCTCTTCTTAAACCTAGTTTGCTCATGATCACTGGAACCACCCCTTTTTTAGTTTCTCTCCATCCTCTTAAGTTTAGACTCTTAAATTGATTGTGCATACACCACTAGTCTAGCTACGCTCATATCATCATGTGACATCTTTGTACAGCATTCCTCCTTCACTAAGTCACCTATCACAAAACGAGTCATTTCATCTTTTGGATTAGACATAAGAAAAGGGGCATACCTAGATAATGTTGAGAATTTCCAAGAGTACTCCTCAACACTCATATTACCTTGCTTGATATTGATAAACTCCTCCATCTTAACTTCTCTCCTCTCTCGGAGAAAGTACTTGCCTAGAAAATCTTTATTAAATTCTTCCCATTGAATAGGACCCGCTTCCTCCAGCCTATTATCCTTCTATTCGATGTACCATATTTGAGAAACATCCCTTAATTGATACGAAGCCAACTCCTCCTTCCCCCTAGATGTAACCCCTGTAGCACTTAACACCTTATACTCTTGGGGATCCTCTCCTACCTTAGAGCCAAGAAAGATAGGAGGATTCATCCTCACAAAATATCTTAACCTAGATGTCATAGTGCTCTCCACAACATTCACCCTAGGCATTATACTCAAATTTATTTGAGGAATCACGGCTTGAGCTAAAGCCATGAAAGCCTCTCTAATCTTTTGATTAGTCATTTCCGGCGGAACCACCAGATTCTCATTACCTCCTTCAACATTAGGAACATGAACACCTTAGGGAGGCACTTGAGCAATTTGGACTCCTTGCCCACCGTGAGGAACTTGCTCAACTTGAGGAGGAATATCCTCATTCACCCTCTCCTCTTCCAACCTTCTAGCAGCCATCCTTCTAGCATTCATCTCCTAGAAAATATAAGGAAACTCATAACAAGGATAATCATAGCATTTACTCTACCGCACGACATAGGAGTAGAAAAGAAGGAAAACTCTATCGTCCTATATCCTCTCGCCCATAGATGTGTCGTGACTCACACCAATGGTCAAGACTCTACTAAATGTGACTTGATGAGACTTTTCGATTCCTAATACTACTTTCACCATCCTATGCCCCGTGTCACATCCCAAAACCATACCCTAGAAGTTAGGGCACAATCTCGAATTGAGACCGCCGTACTTGACCTCTCAGAAGTCTTGTACAATCCCTTTCATACAATTCATCGCATAAACATAGTGAAAAGTAGTGTGGAATTAAAACTTTTCACAAAACGTAACATAGTCGTTAAAATCTCTTTCACATAAAAGTAATAGGAAATACTAAGTCTCAATCTCATCATCATAAGAAACAAGAATATTTGGGATACGGCCTATACGAAAATATAACATAGTACTACTTAGTTATAATAATACTTCAATAAGAAATATAAAAGACATATACGCCCTCGAGTCAAGTGAGGACATACTTCAACTTCTCCTTAGCGAATTGTACGGTCCAAATCTTCACTTCTCAAAGCTTCTCACCTACCAAGAACTATATATATAGATAAAAGCATTGAGTTAGTACAACCACATGTACTAAGTATGGCATAATGCATAAAAATCATGAAAAATGGATATTTATTGGAAATATGCATCTTTTCATTTAATAATCATATTATAATCATAAGAACAACATTTATACACTTAGAAACAAATAAGTAAACCTTTATACAAAATTTATAATTTTAGAGGTCACTTTACCATAACCTGATTCACTGTTACAGTGAGTTACTTCACTTTACAATGGAGTTACTTATTCTTCACTTTAGACACCCTTTGGCATGTAATCTTATAACTCAAATCTATCCTAAGATTAACTTTAAGTCACACAAAGATAGACCGCCCATACACCCTTTCTAGATGTGCCTAAATGACCCTTAGGATTACTTATAATGAGTCACATACACACTTAAAGAGTATGATGAACATCAATGTGAGATTCCTCTATCAAAGATGATTCTAAGTCTCACTTGAGTGAGTTGTGAAGGGACCATCCATACAATCCCTTATACACACACATAAGAGAACCTATAGAAGACCTAGGATAGAAGCAGTCTCACTTAATACACCAGCACATAGATGATATGACATTCTACTTCCAAAGGCTATCAAAATACCTACTTAAGTAAATCAAGAAGATAATGTCCATGATTGACTTCTTCAAGATTACCTAAATAGTCCTTAACTTCCTAAGTCTTAGATCATGCCTAGAACACCAAACTTACTTCGTAACTAGATACATTCTCAAGACTTCCAAAGATAAGACATGAAGAGATCATCCCTTATGCCCTCTTCACACTTTAGCTAAGGAATCCTTAAGTCCCTTTAGATTAGGAACTCATTCATTTACATAATTTTTAACATAAGTCATTAGTTCATTAAGAAACTCATAAATCACATAAGGACATTCAAGTAATGGTCTTGGATAAGACCTAGGAACTCCAAATAACACCTTCAAAGCCTATTGTGCAATGTCAAGATAGTGTCCCATACCACCAGCGAAACTCCATGGAACGTCTCTAATGCTAACAGATATTCCATATGATGAGAATAGGCAATGAGTTCTATCCTACTCCGATGAGGTTGTTCTACTGGCCAATGGTAGAAGTTGGACACATCCCATGTAGGCTCATGGTTAAGGAATATGAAGGGCGTCTTTGTATTTTAGTCTCATACTTTTACTAGAACTACTTCCCTTACCATACATACTAGTGCTAGCCTTTTTTCTCGTAGAGTAATTCACAGATTAGGTTCACATAAAAGGGTTGCATAACAAGTCATAACCCAATCATATTTACCCTACCAAGGAAAGGTTCACTAGGACTACCTCACAATGGCGACAAGAAGCTCATCATGACTTTCCTAATGATTAATATGATGTCGTTCTAGCCAATTAACCTGAAGTCTATCATTCTTTTACTTTGAAGAATATCATTACGACTTACAACTTCAACAATCTTAATCTTACCACTAAGTCAAGGTTTTAACATAAAAGTTTCTCTTAAGTTCATTTAAGGTCACATGTCATTCAATAAATACAAGACTAAGAGTTTTAACATCCTAAGTCAAGACATCACATATTCATAATCATATATATACATCAAGTAAGACACAAAAGTCAACTAAGACAAGATATCACATACTTCACTTTTAACTCATAATGCATGTCATTCTAGAAGCACATAGAGAAACTCTAACATCTTCAAATCATCCTATATACTATCATAATTAACTATACAAATAGTCACATTACTTGAAATAGTTGCCAACAAAGCCATGATCATTATAATACATAAAGTAACGCCGACAAGGCCACATAAATCGCAAGTAAATCATATAACACCGCCACCATAAGTGGATCATACCAATCACAATAGAATTGAAGTATAACCAAAAACAAAATAAAGGAAATGGGGCAGCATACCTCCACTCTATCATCAACACTTCAATTCAATGCGAAATTACTCCATTCGATAATACAAGACCCTTACCCAAGGACATAACCAACAATTAAACATAAAAACTACAATAATCAATGAACTAGGTCAATTCTGTAACAACCCTAAAAATGGATATGCTAAGTAATGCTTAATGTGTCTAGAATGCCAATGATTAGAGCGGGTTCACATGGATTGATGCGTGTAGCACCAGACCTCAAAACCCTTGCTAAATCCATGCCAACTAACTTGGGGAGTTATTTGAGCTAGGAAAGGTTTGGTCTAACCATTTAGGGCTCTCGAATGCAAAGATTTACTCGAAGGAGTCTTTACCAGACTTAAAAAGAGGAAATCTTAGGTTTGGAGGGTCTAGGGGTAAAATGGTGTTTTTCCAGGCTAAGGGTAGTATCGTAATTACCCTAAATATATAATATATTATTTAATTAATAAGGTGGAGGGGAATTTTGGGGAGAGAGGGCCGAAATTGGTCTCTTGAACCTTGGTGGAAGCAATGAATAAATTGTTTTTAATTTAAGTTGGTAAACTAATCTAATTAATTTATATTTATTAGTTATTATATGATCTAAAATAAAAGGAAATCATATTTTTAATAATTAAATAAAACCTTATTTGACTAAGTCCTAAACTAGACTCTGAAGCCCAAGAAACACTTCTCTCCCAGCTCATCTCTCTCTCACACGTCTCTATCACGCTCACTCACATTTTTCTTTGCCAAATAACGTACAAAAACAGTAGGTAAACCAAAGTTCTTCACACATGAATAACTCACAACGAAAATTATAAACAAACAACTAATAAAACACGTTAGGCTAAGAGAGGGTTTTTCTGTCAAGTTGGTGTTGAAGCTCTTGGATTTGGACGTGTGTTTGGAGGGGTTCTTTGGGCAGCAAGTCGAGGTTTGAACGTCAAAAAGGTATGGGTTCTCTTCTCTCTTTGTCCCTTTCCCAAGAGACCCCTTAAGATTCAGAATATTCATTACGAAAACTAGGATTGTTCCCCGTTGCATATCCCTGTCACTAGCTCCCATTGAATCATAGGTTGGTTATGTTTGCTGGTAGAAACTAGGGATGAAATGTGCTTTTGTGATTAATGTTTTTATATATATGTTTGGAATTATGTGAATTATGTTGATGTTTCCGAAAATGTAAATACATGTGTATGTGTGTGTTGTTGTGGCTATTGTTCATGGTTTAGGACTTTTAATGGCATGATAGTTCTTTATATTTCATGTACACATGTTGATGTAAATGTGATGTTCATATGAGTTGAAATGTGGCTTATTTGAGGGATTATCTCTTGGTTAAACGAATCCATGAAAACGCACCTAAAACGTTCTAAATGCACTACGAAATTCCCCTCAGAACTAAGGTGTAACATGATGAAAGGATGCTGAAAAATTAAAAGAAAATTTCCAGCTTCTAGTGATGAATTTCAGTCAGTAAAGGGGGTTCAAAATGTTGAAAAATTGAATTAAAACAAGTGAGGTCATGGAGGATTGAACCCATGACCTCACCATGTTAAAAACCATGAAAATAAATAAGTAAAAAGAAATGTGGTGAAGGGGATTTGAACCATGGTATTGGCTGGAAAATGTAACTTAAAAGAAAAAAATAAGCAATGAGAGGAGTGGGATTCGAACCCACCACCTCTCAATCAGATTTAAGGAAGAGTAAAAGAAAAGAAATGTGAGGCGTGGGAATCGAACCCACAACCTCTAGGCAGTGAGGGGGAGTCAAAGGAAATGAAAGGAAAGAGATGCGAGATGTGGAAATCAAACCCACGACCTCCTAGGCAGATTTAAGAAGAAAAATTAAAAGAAACTAAAGAGGGGTTGTGGGGGATCGAACCCACAACCCCTCGGCCAAAGTAGAGAAATTTAAAGGCAATGAAAATAAAAAGTAAATGAGGTTGTGGGGGTTCGATCCCACATCCTCTTAGTTCCATTAAGCGAAAAATGAAGAAAGAAATTAAGGGAAAAATAAAATGAAGGCATTGGGGCTCGAACTTGGGTCCCCAAAGCCGTATGGGTCAAACCAAAATGAATAAAAAAATGTAACTGTTGTTCAAGAGATTTTAAAACCGGGTTCCCTTTCGTAAAATTCCGTATTGATACATAAGTCATACGTGAATTAAATGTTCAAGAATAATGTTGCCTACTTAGATCGAAATTGAGATCTTGGCATACATACAAGATGCATAAGTCCTGTACTACATAATCTTAGGAAGATATGAGTCATTTAAACGAACTATGAATGAAGCCTCGTGGCTTGTACATATAGACCCATAAGTCTAGCATACGTTTAAATGTAAGTGAACCAAAGATGTATGTAATGAAATGATGAAACCCTATAAGGGTTAAGTACGAGAGTAAAATACACTAAATGGCCAAGTGCATTGGCATATGATGAAATGAACAATGAAATGATGAAATGAACAATGAAATGATGAAACCCTAGAAGGGTTACATAAGAGTGTGGCACACACCAAATGGCCAAGTGCATTGGCATATGATGAAATGAACATTCACTTAAAAAGGGGGTGAGTAACTATAAAGAGAAAATGTGCTAATGATAATGAATGTAGTTAAAACAAGATATTAGGCTAATGTAAAAGATGAGAGCAATATAAAATGAGCCTAAGTAAATGTTACCAAATTGTACTCACCTATGAGAGTGTAAAGTTAATGAGGAGACTAGTCTCTATGAACACTCTAATGAAAGTATTGAGATTAACACACTTAATACTAATTATGAGATGAGAAATCATCTATTGAGCTATGATGTCCTCATACTAGAAGTCATCTTTCATGACCTATGAGTTGAATGTACTGGAACTTTATACTGAGCACCGATAGACTAGCTAAGAGTGGTGATGCCTTCTTTCGGGAAGGGCAGAGGATCATGTAACTCTCATGAGATGAGACTGTTTGGCATGCCGGGTATGGGTCCCTTATATCTCCTAGTCTTCGAACCTATACTGCCAAAATGGGGATCTGGCGGGGTTCAATTCCCATGTATGCTAGCATGTTTTGGGTCACTTTGTCCGGTGATTCCACCTCTTGTCGGTGTGGGGTTTCATGACACTAGATTTCATGATGCTCACATGATCTATGTTGGTTAAAGTTGAAGTTCCCAATGAATAGATGAATGAGTCCAGCCTCAAATGATGCACGTAATGAAATGAACGATACCAAAGGTGTAATTATAGGATAATTAAGAGGTGAGCTACACTCAAGTAATGACACTAGGTTATTCTTGATCATTGCACAGCAAACCCAATGAAAGTCTTAAACTAAATCCTAGGTATAGCTGGTGTTCACACTAGCCTATTAACGAAATGAAATGAAGTACGTATGAGTGAATGAAGCAGACTCTGTGTTTGTTAATGTAGACTCCCTAGTTGAGGTCCCATATGTTGAGCCCTCATTTTTGGAAAGTCTTAATGTCAATTCCATGATTCCAAGGTCTCATGACATATGAATGAATGATATGAAAGATGTTATGTGTTATATGCAATATGATATGTGCTATGTGTAAGATGTTATGTCTTGTGTGCAATATGATAAGTATGATGATGCATGTTACTCTCATGGAATAACTTTCCTAATCCAAATTTGGAAATCTCATAAACTATCCTAATCCAAATTTGGAAAGTTCACTCACTTTCCTAATCTCAATTTGGCAAATCCACTGACTTGACCTGCTATAGTCATGTTGCTAGGAAAGAGCTATTCTTACTCATGCATGTCCTTGGTGTGTGCTTGCATATACCCATACTTAGTACAAGTGTGTACTAACCCTATTCAACTCTAAACTTTTAGGTGCAGGCACAGGTGGACGCTAGAGCTACAGGATCAACGCTGCAGCTATCCGGACGTCGAGCATTCATTCAGACTTGGTAGGCCCTCATGATTTCGGGGATGCTTGCGCATTAACATTCTAGATTATTTTTAGTATTGAGCTAGTGGAGTATGTACCACTAGCGTTTCTTTCCCGTTTTTGTTCGGACATTGTATTGGTGCCATTTTGGCAACTACATGTTTATCGTTATAATAAACTACTTCTTTCATTTGATGATCTTAATGTTAGATCATGTATGGTGCACAATTATATATGTAATAGAATGTTTAGTAAGAATGTCAGGAAACAAAAAGTTTCAAATTTTTCCGCTAAAATTAACCTAGATGAAGTAAGAATGACGTATGTAGGCTTGTCTACGACCTTTTAGAGGTCAACGACGCCGGTCTCGTCTCGGATCTATATTTCGGTCCTGAAAAATTCAACGTAACTTCATAAATTTAACACAACCTAGATATCAATTTAATACAATTATTACATCATAAGAAAGCCCACAAGAAACTACATAAGAATTCATCAACATTAGACCAATATCAAGGAACCCATAAAATAGTCAAAAATTAGGGTTCATCCAAATACATGGGTTCATAGGTAATTTTGGTTAAAATAATCAATACAATATCAATTAAATCATTATTCAATGTTTAGAAATCATTTATGCAAGAACCCATGGTAGAATCATGAAATTGGACAATTCAACTTTGAACACTTCAGAAAACATCTTGAGAGTTGGGCTCCTTGATGAAAAAAGTTGCAAGGATCAAAAACCATAACCCAATGATGATAATTCTTCACTTTGATGAAGAATTTATACTCAAAACGTCACACCAAGCTCTTCCTTGATTTTTGACTTCAAGGGAGACTTTGGGATTTCTTAAGGGATTTTGGGGTTTTTATTTAGGAGAATGAAATCCTATAAGTGTTAAAACACTTATATAATTGTTTAAGATACCCAAAAGACCCTTAATAAACCTCCAATACCCTTACTTGGAAGTGGGTGAAATTACACTTTCACCCCTCATTTAACAGTGACTTGTGCAGGAAACACAGGCCAAATGACGGATAGCCACCAATGGACCGTCCCTTGACCAACGGACCGTCCTGTTGGTCCGTGGTGTGGGACTTAGGCTTGACCTTGTTTCCTTTCCTCCCCAGGATAAGTCCAAATCGATGGGACCCAACATACGGGGCGTCGATTGACCCAGTGGGCGTCGACTGCCTCCGTCGTTTGGGTTGTCTTAGGCAGCCTTGACCCCAAGTTTGGGTCCTTCCTCAAGGACCCTTGGTTGGTCCTTGGGGATGTTTGCACGGAGGTTTCCAACCCAAATATGATCCTATATAATTCTAATACCTCTCACATAAATTTAATTAAAACAAACACGTAAAACTTGACAAAACATGCCTAGACACACAAGGTCATTTCAAGGCACATCTTTTGAACGTCATGGACGTTCTTGGAGGTTTGACCTCCAAACTTCACGAAACTTGACACGCTGAATATACATGCTATAATAACTCATTTAAAGACCTTAAAACCTCATAAATCACAAATAAGCACATTTTACCACATACGAGGAACAAAGGTGACTTAGTCGTCGAACGTCTTAATCGTCCCTTGACGTTTGACTTCCAATGCACCTAATACTTTAGCTACTGCATCTATACCATATATTAGACCTATTTAGGACCTTAAACAATCAATACCAACATTTTATGATCTATTTAACCTAAGTCATTTTTGAGGTCTTACAGTCTCCCCCATTTGGATAATATTCGTCCTCGAATGAGACTTTCCACTCTCCGAACACTTCCAAGAATAGAGACTCAACTAGAAGCATAACCATACCATAAAACACATAACCAATAAGAAAACATCAATTTCACCTAGCCAAGAGATTCACAACTCAAGAAGAAACTAGAAAACAATTATATAACTCATTATGCTACAAAACTCACATGTTTCATTCCAAATAGTAAAAACTCATTTTATATTTAATATCATGCTTATGTAAATCAATTATAACCATATTACCACAATTTTAAACCAAATAATCAATTAGTCAATTTTCCCAAAATTTTAACAGTGAACATTTTCATGCTACAGTGATTTTATGCAATTTTTCTAAAATTTAAATTCTTAAGCAATTCATAATATAAATATGCCAATATACAAAGTAACATCATATAAACACATCTTACAAAATAATATTGTCTTCATAAAATACACAATGCGAGAAATTAATGAAGTTCAATTTCGACAAAAATCCTAAACATCATGCACATGCAGCATGCTTTTATAACATTCTATCCCATCTACTAACCATATTCTCCCACTTAGAAGGAACTCATATCACAACAAGAGAAAGAGAACTTACCAACATCATCATCAGTCTCATTCTCATCTGGCTTTGATCCTTTTGCCCGGAGTGCATAAAAACGCCTATTTATTGGAGCATCTTCCTTTGGAGCACTAGCAACAACTTTCTTACTCTCTCTTCCCCTAGACGCAAATGGTAGGACAATCTCTCACCTGATGATAATCCTTCCCACAACCAAAGAAACCACTAGTACCGTCTAGACACTTCACGTAGTGTCTCTTTCCACAAGTGACACATGTCGACTTTTCATTTTGAGAACCACCTCCTTTCTCAAGTATCACCTTAACTCTCCTAGGTTCTTATTGAGTGTGAGCCCTCTTCTTAACCCTAGTTTTGTCATGACCACTAGAACCACCCTATTTAAGTTTCTATCCATCCACTTAAGTTTAGACTCTTTAATTGATTGTGCATACACCATTAGTCTAGCTACGGTTATATCATCATGTAACATCTTCGTACGGCATTCCTCCTATACTAAGTGTGCTACACTTATCACAAAACGACTCATTTCGTCTCTTGGATTAGACACAAGAGAAGCGGCATACCTAGACAATGTTGAGAATTTCAAAGAGTACTCCTCAACACTCATATTGCCTTGCTTGAGATTGATAAACTCCTCCACCTTAACTTCTCTCCTCTCTTGAGGAAAGTACTTGCCTAGAAAAGCTTCATTAAATTCTTCCCACTCAATGGGACCCACTTCCTCCGTCCTATTATCCTTCCATTCGGTGTACCATATTTGAGAAACATCCATTAATTGATACGAAGCCAACTCCACCTTCTCCCTAAATGTAACCCCCATAGCACTTAACACCTTATACACTCCATCAAGAAACTCTTGGGGATCCTCTCCCACCTTAGAGCCAAGAATGATTGGAGGATTCATCCACACAAAATATCTTAACCTAGATGTCATAGTGCTCTCCACAACATTCAACCTAGGCACCATACTCAAATTCATTTGAGTATTCACGGCTTGAGCTAAAGCAAACAAAGTCTCTCTAATCTCTTGATTTGTCAATTCCGGGGGAACCACCGAAACCTCATTGACTCCTTCAACATTAGGGAAATGATCACCTTAGGGAGGAACTTGAGCACCTTTGAAACCTTGCCCACCTTGAGGAACTTGCTCAACTTTCTCAACTTGAGGAGGAATCTCCTCATTCACCCTCTCCTCTTCCAACCTTCTAGAGGTCATCCTTCTATTATTCATCTCTAAGAAAACATAAGGAAACTCATAAGAAGGATAATCATAGCATTTACTCTACGCACGACATAGGAGTAGAAAAGAAGGAAAACTCTATCGTACTATATCCTCTCGCCCATAGATGTGTCGCAACTCACACCAATGGTCAAGACTCTACTAGACGTGACTTGATGAGACTTTTTTATTCCTAATACTACTTTCACCATCCTATGCCCTGATACCAAGGTTGTCAAATCCCAAAACCATACCCTAGAAGTTAGGGCACAATCTCAAATTGAGACCGCCGTACTTGACCTCTCAGAAGTCTTGTACAAGCCCTTTCATACAATTCATCGCATAAACATAGTGAAAAGTAGTGTGTAATTAAAACTTTTCACAAAACATAATGTAGTCTTTAAAATCTCTTTCACAGAAAAGTAATAGGAAACACTAATTCTCAATCTCATCATCTTAAGAAACAAGAATATTTGGGACACGGCCTATACGAAAATATAACATAGTACTACTTAGTTATTATAATACTTCAATAAGAAATATAAAAGACATATACGCCCTCAAGTCAAGTGCGGACATACTTCAACTTCTCTTTAACGAATTGTACGGTCCAAGTCTTCACTTCTCAAAGCTTATCACCTACCCTGAACTATATAGATAGATAAAAGCATTGAGTTAGTAAAACCACATGTACTAAGTATGGCATAATGCATAAAAATCATGAAAAATGGATATTTATTGGAAATATGCATCTTTTCATTTAATAATCATATTATAATCATAATAACAACATTTATACACTTAGAAACACATAAGTAAACCTTTAATCAAAATTTATAATTTTAGAGGTCCCTTTACCGTAACCTGATTCCCTGTTACATTGAGTTACTTCACCATATAGTGTAGTTACTTATTCTTCACTTTATACACCCTTTAGAATGTAATCTTATCAATCAAATCTATCCTAAGATTCACTTAACTCACACAAAGAGAGACTGCCGATACACCCTCTCTAGATGTGCCTAAACGACCTTTAGGATTACTTATAATGAGTCACATACACACTTAAAAATTATGATGAATATCAATGTGAGATTCCTCTACCAAAGATGATTCTAAGTCTCACTTGACTGAGTTGTGAAGCGACTGCCCATACAATCCCTTATAAACACTCTTATGAGATCCTATAGACTACCTAGGATAGAATCATTCTCGCTTAATACACCAGAACATAGATGATATGACATTCTCCTTCCAAAGGTTATCAAAATACCTACTTAAGTAAATCAAGAAGATAATATCCATGATTGACCTCTTCAAGATTACCTAAATAGTCATTAGGACTACCTATGGCTTATATCATGTCTACAACACCAAACATACTTCCTAACTAAAGTCATTCTCAAGACTTTCAAAGATAAGACAGGAAAAGATCATCCCCTATGCCCACTTCACACTTTAGCTAAGGAATCCTTAAGTCCCTCTCAATTAGGAACTCATTCATTTATATAATTCTTATCATATGTCATTAGTTCATTAGTTAATTAAGAAACTCATACATAACGTAAGGATATTCAAGTAATGGTTTTGGACAAGACCTAGGAACTCCAAATAACACCTTCAAAGCCTATTGTGCAATGTCTAGATAGTGTCCCATACCATTACCTAAACTCCATAGAACTTCTCTAATGCTAATTGGTATTCCATATGATGAGAATATTAAAAAACTTATATAGACCATGATAGCAAGACATGGAATCTGTAGTTCTAACCTACCTCGACGAGGTTGTTCTACTTGCTAGTGGTAGAACTTGGACACATCCCATGTAGGCATATGGTTAAGGAATATGAAGGGCTTCTTTGTATTCTACACTCATACTTTAAATAGAACTACTTCCCTTACCATACTCACTCGGTGCTAGCCTTCTTTATCATAGAGTAATTCACACATTAGGTTCACATAAAAGGGTCCCATAACAAGTTCATGACACAATCACATTTACCCTACCAAGGAAAAGTCCACTAGGGCTACCTCACAATGGCGACAAAAAGCTCATGATGACTTTCCTAAGGATTAATATGATGTTGGTGTAGCCAATTAACATGAATTCCATCATTCCTTTAGTTTGAAGGATACTATTACGGCTTACAACTTCAACAATCTTAACCTTACCACTAAGTCAAGTTCTTCACATAAGGACTCTCTTAAGTTCATTTAAGGTCACATGTCATTCAATACATACAAGACTAAGAGTTTTAACATCCTATGTCAAGACATCACATATTCATAATCATATATATACATCAAGTAAGAGACACAAGTCAACCAAGACAAGACATCACATACTTCACTTTAACTCATAATGCATGTCATTCTAGAAGCACATAGAAAGAACCCTAACATATTCAAATTATCATATATACTGTCATAATCAATTACACAAATAGTCACATTACTTCAAATATTTTCCAATAAAGCCATGATCATTATAATACATAAAGTAACACCTACAAGGCCACATCAATTGTAAGTAAAATATATAACACCACCACCATAAGTTGATCATACCAATCACAATAGAATTGAAATATAAAGAATAATAAAATAAAGTAAATGGGGAAGAAAACCTTCACTCCATAATCAACACTTTAATTCAATGCTAAATTACTCAATTCGATCACACAAGACCCTTACCCAAGGCCATTACCAACAATTCAACATAAAAACTACAATAGTCAATGAACTAGGTCAATTCAATGTAACTTCATCAATTTAATACAACCTAGATATCAATTTACTACAATTATTACATAATTAGAAAGCCCATAAGAAACTACACAAGAATTCATTAACATTAGACCAACATCGAATAACCCATAAAGTAGTCAAAAACTAGGGTTCATAGAAATTCATGGGTTCATAGGTAATTTAGGTTAAAATAATTAATACAATATCAACTAAATCATTGAATGTTTTTTAGAAATCATTTATGCAAGAACCCATGGTAGAATTATGAAATTGGACAATTTAACTTTGAACACTTCAGAAAACATCTTGAGAGTTGGGCTCCCTGACGAAACAAGTTTCAAGGATCAAAACCCATACCTCAATGATGATAATTATTCACTTTGATTATGAATTTCAACTCAAAATGTCACACCAAGATCTTCCTTGATTTTGGACTTCAATGGAGACTTTGGGATTTCTTAAGGGATTTTATTGTTATTATTTGGAACAATGAAATACTCTATATGCTAAACACATACAAACATGTTTAAAATACCCAAAATACCCTTGATAAACCGCCAATACCCTTAATTTGAAGTTGGGTGAAATTACCCTCAATTAACATTGACCTACGCAGGAAACACAGGCCAAACGACGCACTGCCACCAATTTACCGTCCCTTGACCAACAGACCGTCCCATTGGTCCGTGTTCTGGGACTGAGGCTTTCCCTTGATTCCTTTCCTCCCCAGGCTAAGTCTCAATCGACGAGACCCAACCTACGATGCGTTGATTGACCCACCGGGCATCGACTACCTCCGTGGTTTGGTCTATCTTGGACAGCCTTGACCCTTAGTTTGGGTCCTTCCTTAAGGACCCTTGGTTGGGCCTTGGGGATGTTTGCCCAAACGTTTCCAACCCAAATACGATGGTATATGAGTTTTAAAACCTCTCACATAAATTTCATCCAAAACGAACACGTAAAACTCGACGAAACATGCCTAAACACACAAGGTCATTTCAAGGTACATCTTTTGAAAGTCACGGACGTTCTTGGATGTTTGACATCCAAACTTCACAAAACTTGAAAAACTTCCTGTCACATCCGGATTTACCTCCAGACGTAACCGGCACCGTCGTCCTTTTCAAGGACTAAGACTAGCCTCTTAGTTTCATGTCATTACATTCATAGGTTGAAAATGCGGAAAAATTTAAAACATTCATTATCCCTACTTGGAGGTTTACATAGACCTCTACATACACATAATATATATTCATATCGAGTATACATAGACCCTTCTTGTAGGAAGGTCACATAGCCTTCTACTTTTATTGCATATACATATACGTAAAATATAGAAATAGTCTCAACTATTGAATCATCTCATACCATCTAAACGAATATCACAATATGGGCATATCCCTCAAATCAATTCAACAAGACCATGTATAGGTCATACGAAAGTACAATATTCAATTAAAAAGGAAAGGAACGATAGATTCAATAAGCTCGTAACAACATCCGTAAGATAGAGGATGGCATTGCCCTCGAAAGTTGAGGACCTACCCAACTTGGACGAAAGGAAGAATCCAAGCCTTCAACAATGACGCATTTCAAACTCTTCAACGATCGGGACCCAAAATGTTTTGGGAAAAAGGGAAGAAAATAGG
This sequence comes from Solanum pennellii, assembly GCF_001406875.1. Lineage (NCBI taxonomy): Eukaryota > Viridiplantae > Streptophyta > Magnoliopsida > Solanales > Solanaceae > Solanum > Solanum pennellii. Next base: position 72,330,372 of record NC_028646.1, on the reverse strand, counting down.
GTTAGTACTCCACATGTCCTAAGTATGAGATCTTATGCACATACACAAGCAAAACATGCTAAATGGGACTTTTTAGTCAAACATGTCATTTTACCCCTTTAGGGACCAAATGCAAAGTCAAGTAAGTCACATCAACCAACAAAACATGCTTACTATCTTAAAAAGTATTACTTATCCCAACATACTTGAAACCATGATTTACTAAAACCCTAACATTAAAGAATAATATCACAAGAATGAATAAGAGTTAAGCATATCATAATAAGCAAGACAACTACTCACAAGTCCTTATCAAGTCAAAAAGTGCAATGACCAAGCAAATCCCCATAACCTTACTCAATGAAGTATCCTCAACAAGAAAACATGACCAATGTCCAACTTTACATATCATGGCATTTAGGTTTATATTTTATCATATATTAATATTAAAACCCATGGCATATTCATAAATGAACTAATCAACATATAGTATCAATAATGTACCATGGTCATCATATATACATCATATATTATCATAACATAAACATATATAAGAACCTCCTCCTAATACTCCCCTCAAGGCTAACTAGTGCAATGTTTAGGTAGAGTCTCATAACTCTACCTAGACTAAGCTAGACCCCTTAGGTTATCCAACTTAGAGTTCCAGTCCTTTAATTCGTTTTACCTTTTTGGAACATCTTTCCATAACCGACATAGACCACATGAGCTAGTGCAGAATTCTGTTTCATAAAACAATACAACGAAAGAAGGCAGACTACTTGCCAAGGTAGTACCAAAACATGAAACATACCAACTACGTGGATCCACTAGCTAGTATTCCTATGGGGCAACGTAGTTAAAGAACTAGGAGATATAGTTAAGACCCTCTTTATGCGCCATGCATTATAGTCTCCAATCTCAAAAGTAATGTAATGTTCCTACCTTCCCTATGTGGGAAGGGACACTCCTCTATCTAGTTCACTCGGCGCTAAGCTAGAGTTCCTTTTTGAAATGTCTTTAAGCCTTCAATTATCAATCATAGTTTAATTTAGTCTATAGGTTCTACCCCTTATAGCACAATAAGAATTGTATAAGTCCTTTCATCACAATTCATATAAGTGAGGTTAACATATTAGCATTTCATAGCATATTAATCCACATTGATAGTTTTCACCATCCTTATATGACATACATATTAATCAACTTCACAACATAGTAAAGAAATTTCAATTAAACATCATACCATCCTATAATCCTAGTATAAGGCATACTCCGATGTAATATCATAACTTAACAACAATTAATCACAATTGCAAGTAAAGATAGAGATTCTAAGACTTACCACGTCTTTCTCATAATCAATCATCAAGGAATTACCATTAACCCATAACTCAACCCAACTTGGGAAGTAACATCATCACACAAGGATAATCAATACAATAACACGGCCAAGTTGCATCTCTATAACACGATTCATCTTTAGATCATAACTTGAGACAAGATACATAGGCTAAATTCACATTATAATTCATAACGTAGATCACATCTCAAGAACTAGCATGATAGGCTTATAATTCATCTTAATTTAATCATAATAACAACATAGGATAGTAATCTAATCAACAACCAACTCAATTGAATGATCACAATATAATGTAGGTCAAGATCACTACCTAGGGTTAGGGATAGAGGATCATATTCTTGAATTTAGACAAAACCATCAACAATTACCATAAACAAATTGAGTTACATGTTAATCTACTCAATATAACCCTAAGAATTCATTAAAAACTCAATCCATAACTTCAATTTCGTAACTGAATGAAACCCACAAGAAAACTCAACTTTTTGAAATCTATTTTGAAGGAACCCTTTGAGGAAAGAGTCTCAAAGGTGAATAGAACCCATACCTTAACGTTTGTCAACAATTTAATGGTGAATTCATCCCTTTCCAGGCCCCAAACCCTAGACCTTGCTAGTCTTGAATGGTGAGTTAATGTAGAGAGAGAAATAAGAGAGAAGGAAGAGAGTTTATTTGAGAGTTGTCTTTAGATTAATGAGGGTTGGGAAGTATTTTTATTGGGTCTTAAATCAACTTAATTAGACCCCCTCTTAACCCCAATTAACCCACCTAACCCTCTAACTAATTAAATGAGACCAACTTACTTTAGGCAGGAAACTCGACCCTCATAGACGAAACCCTGATCGACGGCCAGTCTATGAGTTGATGGACTGCCCCCCTCCCCCTTCCGTCCTGCACTCCGTCATCTTGGTCAGAGACTGTGCAAGTGAGGGCTTACTCCAAATTGTCTAAGTGTGGGATGACGGTGGCATCGACGCCCCACCAATACACACACAGACCGTAGTCTGCACCTCTGCACTCCGTCAATGAATTGAGAGGCTGTGCAGGTGAAGGGACCTTCTCCACCAGCCTAAGTGTGGGATGACGGTGGCATCGACGCCCCGTCGATCCACACACGGGTCGTCTTCTGTAAGGTCGATGCACACTCTCAGGCAGTGTTGCATCAAACTACTGGGGACCTCCTCAAGGACCCTTGGTCGGTCCTTGGGGAGTCGTACCCAGACGTTTCAACCATGAAACAACTCAAACACCTATTACCTACCTTTCCACCAATTTTAGTACATTTATGACTCCTAAAAGTTAGTCAAATAGGCTAAGGCACACTAACATCCCTTTGAACCAACTTTACATATATCATGGACGTTTTTGGACATTTTGGTTCTTAAACCTCCTAAATGACCTATATTCATTAAAATGGACTTAGAAATAGTGCTTAGACTTTTTGACACTTATGTTAGGCTTTACAATGTGTCTTGGATTTTCAAGGTGTTACACTGCCTATACATGCTATAATAACTCATTTAAAGACCTTAAAACCTCAGGAATCACACATAAGCACATAGAACCATATATGAGGCACAGAGGTGACTTAGTCGTCGAACGTCTTAGTCGTCCCTTGACGTTTGACTTCCAATGCATCTAATACTTTAGCTAGTGCCTCTATACCATATATTAGACCTATTTAGGACCTTAAACCATCAAGACCAACATGTTAGGCTCTAGTTAACCTATGTCATTTTTGAGGTCTTACAAACCTACTCCAATGAGGGTGTTCAACTTGTCAAGGGTAGAACTAGGACACATCACATGTAGGCACATGTTTAATGAATATGAAGGGCTTTTATGCAGTCTAGTCTCCTTCTCAAGTAGAGCTATTTCCCATAACATAATCACTCGGTGCTATCATTCGTTCTCATAGAGTAATTGACATTAAATGTTTATACAAAGGGGTTCTATATCTAGTTCATAGCTCAGCCACATTGACCCTACCAAAGAGGTCCACTAGGGCTACCCTACAATGGCGACATAGATAGCTTTTTATGACTTTCATAAGGATGATATGATGTCGTTCCAGACAATAAACCCTAATTCCATCATCCTTTACATGAAATATACCATTACGACTCTCGACTTCGAAGTTCATAACCTTACAACTAGCTTTAAGGTTCCACGTACATGACCTTCTTAAAATCATTTAAGGTCTCACATAGAATTCATTGTTACATGACAAGGGTGAAAAAACCCTACCAAGTCAAGACATTTCTTATTCAGATATCATTCATACATGTATCAAGTAAGGGACACATAAGTCTACCAAAATAAGGCACGACATTCTTTACTTTCTTCATATAGCATATCATTCTTTGAATCACTTTCGAATGACCCTTATCATCTTTATGTCATAATATACCTTACTATAACATCATCAATATAACAATCATATACTCATATAGTCATGTAGGAACGATCATGCATCAATTCTAAGACTACACACATAAGCACATAGTCATAGTCTAGTATGATATCCTAATATATATAGAAAGAACACATACTTTGACATTACTTCACATGTAGATATATATTCTCATACATCACATAAATCAACTAAACAAATCATCATAATACTTCAAGTAGTGCCCAAAAGTCCATGATAATCATAGTACATAAAGTAACGCCGACAAGACCACATCAATTGCAAGTAAAGCACATAGCACCGCCACCATAAGTGGACCATACTAATCACAACATAATTGAAGTCTAATTAACATAAAATAAAGAGAATTAAGGCAGTGTACCACCAATCCATTTTCTCCGCTTCAATCCATGTCTAAATCATCCAATTCAATACCATAAGGCCCTTACCCATGGCCATAACCAATAATTCAGTAATATACTATGTTATTCAATGAAACTAGGTAAATTCAACATAGATTAATCGATATAAGACAAACTAGATACCAATTCAATATAATTTTTATATCAATCAATAGCCCATAGAAAAAAAAACTAGAATTCATAAGCATTAAATCCAAATCACTTAACCCATAGAGTAGTCAAAAACTAGAGTTCATCAATTACATGAGTTAATAGGTTAATTGATTTAAAATCATCTAATGAACAACAATTCAATAAATATACAATGCTTTAAAACCTTTAATGCAAGAATCCATGGATAGATCATCAAATTGGACAATCCATCTTTGAAAACTTTTAGAAAACTTCTTTGAATTTGGGATCCTTGATGAATACAGTTTCAACGATCAAAAATCATACGTCAAAAAAGTTAATTCTGAAATTTGATGAATAATCACCACTCAAACCTCCAATCCAAGCCCTTCCTTGAGTTTTGGCTCCATTGGAGTTCTAGATAATTTCTATGGGAATTTCGGTTTTGATTTTGAAGAATGAAATCTACTAAGTGTTAAAGACTTATAAACACATTTAAAATACCCAAAAGACACTTATTTAATCTCCCTTTATATTATTTTGGAGTTGGGGAATTTACTAATTCACCCTTGGAACTTACAGTGAACTGCACGCATGAGACAGCACCATCGACGGATGGCCACCAACGGACCGTCCCTCAACCAACGGACCGCTTTGTTGGTTCGGGGTTTGGGACTGAGGCTGGTACTTGGATTGTCCTTGTCCCACACCTAATTACTGAACCACGATACCCATCGACATGGCGTTGACAGGCTCACGAAGCTTTCTATTGCCTCCGTCATTTGGGGCTGTCTAGCCATGCTTGGCTTCAAGGCAAGGGTACTTCCTCAAGGACCCTTTGATGGTCCATGGGGATTCCCAGAAGTTTACAACCCAAATATGTTTGTATAAGATTTTATGACATCCCACATTAATTTCATTCAGAACAAACACGTAAAACTTGACGAAACATGCATAGACACACAAGGTAGTTTCAAGGCAAACCTTTCAAACATCATGGGCGTTCTTGGACGTTTGACTTCCAAACTTCACGAAACTTGACACACTACCTATAAAATTATAATAAATCATATAATGACCTAATTAACTCATGAAACACACAATTAGGTAGATAACAACATATGAGGCACATAGGTGACTTAGTCGTCGAACGTCTTGGTCGTCCCTTGATGTTTCACTTCCAAATAACCTAAAACTCTAGACACATCCTCAATACTACATTTTAAACCAATTTAGGAGCTTATACAATCATGAAAACCGTTTTAGTCTCTAGCTTTACCTAAGTCATTTGAGGGGTGTTATAGTTATGTTGTTAAGCGACACATTCTCTACTTTCTAGAATTGACAAAAGGCGGAGGAAAGAAATCTTGTCATGCATTCCGAATATATGAGGTTGAGAAAGCACGAGATGATGTATGGTTATGGCATTGAAGGCTCAGACATATCTCATTTAGTTATCGTCTGAAATTCAAACAAGATTTTTTTAAGGTTTAGATAGCTCAATTTCTCACTGTGACATTTTTGAATTAGTAAAAAATCATCGTGTTCCATATTTACCAAGTTTGAATAAACGTTATGAACCTTTTGCTTTTATACATTTGATATTTGGGGCCCTGCGAAAGTTGAAACTCTTTCTCAAGATCGTTATTGTATTGCTTTCGTAGATGAATGTACTAGGATGACTTGGATATCATTACTTCGGAAAAAAAAATCATGCATATATTGCATTTAAGGATTTTTAAAATATGGTTAACACTCAATATTACTGAAAAATTTTGGTTTGGCAATCTAACAATGCGATAGAGTTTATGCAATCTACTCCTGGTGAATACAGTCGGCAACAAGTTGTATCTCATCATAATATCTTGTACTGTCATGACCTGAGAGCACCCCCTAGTTGTGACATTGTTTCTTCTACCTCGAAGAGGTCTTATACAAGCCCTTAGCATTTATTACATAAAAGAAAAATGAGGAAGAATTTAAAACTTTCTTTATCATTGTGTCAAAAATCATTTCATAAAAGCAAAAGTCTTTCTAACATCATTTGTCTCAAACCATGTAACTTGAGATGAATAAAAGTCTTTGGGATACAGCACATACAAAGTCTTAAACATGAAAATAAATGACATAAAGGTAAGCGAAGATTTTCATCGAAGCTATGAGGACTCACCAAAATCTTCAATCTTCTAAATTCGAAACTCTAGCTTCCACTAGCAACTCAAAGCTCAAATCCTACATTTTATTAGAATGTAGTCAATATGCTTTAGTACAAAAGAGTACTAAGTAATAAAGTTAACATAACATCATAAGACTATCTCATATGGTTAGTCAACATAAGGCATAAAAATAAGAGTTAACAACATATAATAAGCATAAATATCCAATATAAGAATCATGTAATACAAGTCAACCTAGACATAGTAAATGAGAATAAGAGATATGACATAATCATATCAACATAATTGTCCTTTGGTTATCCACCGTGATAGGACCATTCTTAAGTAACCTTACAAACATACAAGTGCCAAGAAAGAATAGCATCCCGTAAGACTATCCAAGCCAAGTATCCATTTTTAGTCATCTTAATCATGGTCTACTTATATGGTCAACTCTCAAACTTCTCAATGTCATAAGGGCACCATACTTCTAAGTAACCTCAAGACACACTTGTGCAATGCATGAAAGATATCCCATACGACCCTTCAAACTAAGCATAGCCTTGGAGTCATCCTAATCATATTCACCTTCATTTGGACTTAGTATTAACTTAACTCTCTTAACTAAGGAATCTCTCCCCTTTAGTCAACTATAAATAGGAAAGACAACTCCAGTCCAATCTTATCTCAAGGCTTCTATTTGGTGACCCTAGGTCATACTTTGTGAAATTCACTTATAGCATCCCATAATACTTATTATGTTATTTATTACCTTTATGTCCTCTTACTAGTACTTTTTAGTTTGGAATATAGTTCCTCTCTTTAACTTCAGAACCCTATGAGGTACTCTATCTCTCGGAAATCTTATTTATTAAGTTGAACCTTGAGATACTTCATTAAGTATGTCTAAGTTCCTTACTTACAATGACCCTATGAGAAACTTATAGTATGTCTAATCCCATCTATATTCATAAACACTATGAGACACACCTTGGGTATGTCTAAGTTCATCCAGACATCTTGAACCATATGAGTTATTTCATTTAGTAAGTCTTAGTTCATTATGCGTTGGACCCTATGAGATGCTTCTCAAGCATGTCTTAGTCCCTAGGATATGGAGATCTATACTAGGAATATATAACTCAACTATGTGAAGAATCCCATCTCATGAGACCTAATTTCAGGAAAAACCACTCTCTACTATGTAAGAGTTCAGCCTTAAACTTGCATAGTCCTCACATCTACTAGGTGTGGCTCTCCTCTCTTCTTGAAGTCCGGACCCTATCTTGTGTGGCTCTCATTCTGATTGACATATCTACTTGGAGTGAAGCATATACTCCAAGGTTTATTTTTTAAGCCTTGCTTAACACTTTTCTCTCATGGAAGGATGTCCTTGAAAATTCATCCATGCTCAAGTGATTCTATCACTTTTATTAATTCAAATCCTAAATCGACAGCCAACACAACAACCCAATACCACAAGCTTTGCTTCATTCAACCTCATTCATTTGTATATTACATGACATTTATCAAATATGCTTCTTCTAAAGCAATTCCCATCTCATTCTTCATTACTAGGTGAATCTAGCCACAGTTCATCTTTAAGGTTCAATTCAAACATAACAAGTCAATATCAATACTAATCAACAATATATAGTTCAATTTATATTTACATGACCCTAACTTTGATCAATACTACTCAAGACATTGATTTAGGGAGGTTTCTCATGAACCTTCAATTTAACTATTAATGGCCTAAACCTTCCATGATCACTTTCATTAACTTAGAATAGTGCTCATATAGGTATTTACATGAAAAATATGATATAATAATCACACAAATATAATTAAATTCTACCCACTAGATTGGAGTGACAATCAAGCCCGACGAACAATGTAATCACAACCCTAGCTAATTTGGGGTAATTTAGATCCACAATTGAAGGGGGAAAATTCGACCTAAGATGTTGCGCCTTATTCTTCTTCTTATTCTTCTTCTTTTTCTTCTCCTTCTTCTCCTTCTTCTTCTTCTCCTTCTTCTCCTTCTTCTCTGTCTTCCTCCTCTTCTTCTTCTTGTTATTCTTCTTCTTCTTCTCCTCCTCCTCCTCCTCCTATTTCTTCTTCTTCTTGCTTTGGTTTCTTTCTAGAGAGACAATTATTGAATGATGTGTGATTTGGGGTTTAGGTTTATAATGACTTAATTTGGGTGGTTTATGACTTATATATATATATATTTATATATATATATATATAGATATACATACATATATATATATATATATATGTATATATATATTAAACGGATGGAATAAAACTCATACTAAATGACCCACACATAACCTAAGTCGAATAGAGTTTTACTTAAAAAACTACTCGCTTGGCAGCTTTCCCCAGCCACCACGACCATGTTAACAGTTCGTAGTGGTTCCTGTTGTGCAATTTCCAGTTGATCCCCCAATCTTGCATGACCCTAAAACACCCTCATAAGCCAAGGCACCTTCACTAGCACTTTGACGGGTCGTGGTCAAGCCAACGGCTCGTAAATCATGAATTACGTCATGGTCTTGGGGCAGTGTCTTGGCCACTTGGCCTGGCCTCCCAAGACTCTAAGGAATGTCCACGGACCATTTCACGAACCTTGTCCACACCACTATTCATGAAGGTGGTCGTCAACCCCTTGGCAATAGGTAACAAGGATGGGCAGCCTTGGACCTCTGGCTTAGGTTTGCCCTTTTTCCTTGGTGGTTGCCCTTCCCTTGCACACCCAACCATCTATAGTTCATCTAGGCTACTAGGTCTAATACACACCTTGATAACGTACCATGTAACTCCTCATTCACAATACATAAAGTCGCAACTACGATTCATATCCTTGACATCACACTCAAGGACCCTATCTATTGGCTCTAGTTTAGTATATGAGTTTTGGGGTATAACATGCACATACAAACTGAAACAGAATGGCCTCTTCAAAAGAAAAAATAGAAAGATTATGGAGATAGTCCGTGCATTTCACTTTGGCATGAATCTTCCCACTATTTATTGGGGGAATCAGTTAAGTTTGCGGCTTATCTTATAAATCGGTTTCAATCTCGAGTCATTAATTTTGAGACTCCACATCAAAACTCCATTATCTTTTCTCTCTTCAACATCTATCAAGATTAGATCCAATGGTTTTTGGTTGCACAGTATACACTCACAATCCCAAAGTTGTACGAGGGTAATCGGATCCCTGTCCAAGACGCTGTGTGTTTGTTGGATGTTCAGAAATTATGAAAGGATATCAGTGTTATACAAAATAAGAAACTATATGTTACTCTTAATACATCTCTTTGTGAATCAAAACCATATTATAAAGGTGGAGTGACATCCTCATCTCTTCAGGGGGATAATTACGTAAAAGAGACTAGGATGAATTGAGCTTTTGGGAGAGAAACTAAGTTCTTCGAATTAGAAGCTCAGAGGAAAGACTAAATTCAGATAATAATATATTGGAACAAGGAATTGTCACACACAAAGGAAATATAAGTAAGGAATTCACAAATGGAGATAATGAAGGAATTATTCCAGAAAGTACAACAATTACTCCATTAACCAATGAGTCCTCTCAGAATGTTCGACTTGATCATCTACCTCAGATACCTCGTATTTACTCTTCAAATGACTTGAAACTTTGTCTAATGATTCTCATCCTCATACTTCTCGTTATTCAATCAGAAAAACTAAAGGTATACCTAGAATACAATATGAACCTAATATTAATGCCAATTCAAAATGTCATATTAGTAATTATACCTCAAACAAAAGATTATCAACCTCATATGCTCAAACTGTTCATCAATTTTCCAAAGTGTATATTCCTAGTGTTGTGCAGGAAGCATGCTATCACAATGGAGGAATGTGATGAATGACGAAATGGAGGCCTTGCAAAGAAATCAAACTTGGGAGTTGCTTCCACTACTTGAAGGAAAGAGGTATGTCGGGTGTATGTTGTAAAGCTTAATGAAAATAGACATACTGATAGGCATAAGGTGAGATTGATAGAAATAGGGTACACACAAAATTATGGAGTAGATTATAAGGAAACATTTGCACCATTGGCTAAACTTAATACTAATCATATCCTCATATCACTTCCAACAAATAGAGATTAGCCATTGCGGCGATTTGATGTATAAATGCATTCTTAAACTGTGACTTGAAGGAAGAGGTTTACATGGATCTCCCACCAGGAATAATGAGGAGCACACTTATAAAAAAATTGGTATGTAGGTTAAAGAAGGCATTATATGGGTTAAAACAATCTCCACAAGCATGGTTTGGATGTTTCAGGTCTACAATGACATTAATGGGTTATAAATAGAGTAACTCTAATCACACTTCCTTTATCAAACACAACGAAGGGAATGTAACAACATTGATTGTATATGTTGATGACATGGTCCTGAAAAGAAATGATTCAAATGAAATGGATCAACTTCAGATGTTTTTAGCATCAAAATCTAAAATGAAAGAACTACGACAATTGTGATATTTCCTAGGAATTGAAGTATCAACGTCAAGACTTGGAATTTCCCTTTCTCGGGGAAAATATATACTACTCTTGTTAATGGAGACATTGATGCTAGCATGTAAGCCAACTGATACACCTATGGAAACAAACCACAAACTTGGAAACTCTTCGAGAGAGAAGATAAAAGATGTAGACAACTATCAACTTCTAGTAGGGAAACTAATCTATCTGACTCACACAAGGAAAGACATTGCATATGATGTAAGTGTTGTGAAACAGTTCATGTTGAATCCAACAGAAGATCATATGGAAGCTGTCTATAGAATTTTGCGATACATGAAGAGAATTGCAGGGAAACAAATATTGTTCTTGAAGAATGAAAAACAGTCATCGAAGACTACACAGATGAAGGTTAGGCAGGAGATCTCTTGACTAGGAAATCAACCTCAGGTTATCTCACTTTTGTCAAAAGCAATCTTGTCACGTGGAGAAGTAAGAAGCAAAAGGGTGTCGCGAGATCTAGTGCAGAAGTAGAATTTCGAGGGATGGTCAATGGCTTCTGTGAGATATTATGGATTAAATATGATCTAAAGTATCTTGGAGTTAAATGTACCAGACCTATGAACTTATTTTGTGATAAAAAGCCGCAAAGCAAATAGTACAAAACTTTGTTCAACTTGATCGGACTAAGCATATTGAAATAATTCGACACTTCATTAATGACAAGTTAGATCAAAAGATTATATATTTCCCATTTTTCAAGTCTCAAAGTTAGCTGGAAGATGTACTTTTGTATCAGGGAAGGTCTTCCACGAGAGGATTGTCAACTTAGGTATGATAGATATATATTCATCGCCTTGAAAGAGAGTGTTGAAATTAGGACCATTATGTAAATATATAGTTGTTGGAGTAGGAGTCAAGTATATGTCCTCATTCTACTCTAATCATATAGTTGTCAATAAATATTAGTTGAATCTACGTATAACTCCACTATGAGATGAATAAACGATGCGAAAGGAAAATATTTTCTAAACCTAAAAGCCTACAATTTATAGCTATGTAAATATATATGACTTATTTTACCGCGCAAATTTTAAAAGTCTTCAATTTTTTTCTAAAATCTGTGCCAAGTCAAACTACCTCATGTAAATTGGGACAGAGGAGATATGTATGGAGAATATCCTTTATTATGATTTTTCAAATTTAAAACTTGTATCCAGATAAATACAATGAGAAATTTCCCAATTATGGTTCTATTTTCTACAAAGCAAAATATAGACAAACTTAGAATTTAGGTAAGGATGTAACAATAAGAAAATGTTCCACATAAGTACATAACTTTAGAAGGAGGGGTATGTACTTGTTAGAGTACGTTAGGAAATTACTTATGCTTCCAATATTAGCTACAGGTAAGCTGGAGATATCCACTAACCAAAGCATTACATTTACTGTCTACATTTGCTTAGCATTTACGTTTATATACTCGTTAATAGTAATTTTTTTGTACCAATACTTGTTAGTTGTTATGATAAGTTATTTATTTTTATTTTGAATAACCAATACTATTTATTATTAAATAAATGTATTTACAAGTATTGTCTGTATAATTTAATAATACTAGTTTCACGGTACGTATGTTGCACGTGTGTATCGTACATATTTTAAACGATATTGTAAAATAGAATTAATATTACAAAAAAATGTTTTTTGTAATAATTTTAATTGAAAGAATATAGCAAAAATCTTTGAAATGATTAGTAGATATTGTCATAGAGTAACCTGTCTTTTGAGATCAAAATACATTTAAAGTTTAAATGTGGAGGGAAAGTGACTCTTCTTTTGTATTATTAATATTACTTCAGTCAATTTCATAAACAAATCTAACCGACAAAATTAAAAAGATATATCCATACAAAAAATGTTATCAATATAGTCTTTCATATTGAGGTTATTAACATAAATGATAGACACCATTTAAGTACAATTTTTCTCTTAAATATTCATACATATATTTAGTATGTGCAGGACAAGAATAAGGATTACCATAAATATTTTAATATTTTATTTTTATGTGTAATCTATATTTTACTAAATATGAGTACTCAATTAATATTTAAGTAAGAGTATCATAGTGAGGTAATATATAAAGTAAGAGTATCATAGTGAGGTAATATATAAAACATAACATTTGTTGAAAAACATTTCATTTGTTTAAGTTTCTACCATATCTTTCTAGAATTGTAGTCTTCTCCTTTTTTTTGCCACATGCATATCATATAGTTGCTGTCTAATGAAAGTATCTAGTATCTTTTAGAAGTTGTATCGTGATAAAAATTAATTGATGAATCAAAATTAAAGTGTTACTTATGGAATCTTTAAGATTATTTTATGATCAACCACTATTTCCTCATCTATTTTTATATAGCGAGCAAGGAATGCATCTCGCGACTTAATATTTTTTTCAAATTAAAATGAATACAATATAACTGGAAATTCACAGTTCAAAAATTTTGTAATCATATTCATAAAATAGCAAATATATATATATATATATATATATATATATATATATATATATGGAACAATACATTTCTAATGAAGAAGGAATATATGTTCATGCTATATCACTATACTGTTTTATTTTATTAAAATATATTTTCACTAACACATTACTTTCTCCGTCCATTTTTCTTACATATATATTAAAAATTTCTTATCATGACTAATTATCATATTATAAGTAAAAGTGAAAATTTATTTTTAAAATAGTGGATTGAACATATCTAATAATTAGTAGGCGTTGTTGACGTCCATTGTTTTCGTAAAATTAGAAAGAAACTCCTTCTTTGAGGGTAAAAGAATAAAAAAAAACAAAATAACAAATATCTTAGCCAAAACACCTGATTGTTTTCATATTAGTCTTTCACACAACTTTTTGTCATTGTTAACTCATGAAAATCAAAAGAAAAAAATACGAGTGTGAATTGATTCACGATTTGCTTAAAAAATTTCACCGACTCTTTTTATGTGATACCTCGAATTTCATTGAATTTTGAACTTAATCAACCCTTGCAAATATCCCTTGATATTTTTATATGAAGAAGAAGAGTGAGCATATTACAAAAAATCGTAGTTTAGAAGTGAGAGTAAATCACTCTATCAATAGCTAACAAATAGTAGCATGAATAGATGTTAATGGCGTCTAATCAGAAAAAGTTACAACTTTTCAAAAAAAGTAAAAAAGCTTTGGAGGAGTCACAACTTATCATAACAGCTACAACCCTTTGGAAAAGTCACAATCCTTTGGAAAAATCACAGCCTTTCGAAAAAGTGACAACTTATCAAAAATGTCATACCATCAAAAAAGGCACAACTTTTTGAAAAAATCATAGTTCTTTAATATGAAAAGATATCTACTTTTAAAATAAATCAATTAATAAATATAATAAATTGAGTATTTTTAATTAAGGATATTATGGTAATTCAACACTCAAGTTTGGGAGTTCATACTTTTAAGGTAGTATAGATATAGATATAGATATAGATATAGATATTTGTTTAAGCTATTCGTGAAAAAAACCTTAATTTGATTGACTAATATAATTCTATCTTGCCAACGAGTAAGGATTTACAACAATGACATATATCATGTGTAATCTCACAATTACAACAACAATGATCTATAAGGGCATCGAGTTAACAGTAAAAGTACATGTTTAGTGGTAATTAACACACCTTAGAAATGATCCTAAAATCTATAGCGACATTGAAATCAATGACAATTAACTATTGCTGGCAAAAATTTACCACTCTTTGTTAATGTATATTTTTATTACTGTTAAAAATTATTTTTATAGTAGTACAAAATAAGAAAGGTTGAGTATACAATATACATGACCTAACCATTACTTAAGAGGTAGTCGGCAGAACTAACTACGTCATTTTCGACTAAAAAAAAAAAAGTGAAACAATATAGAGGAAAAAAATAATGAAAACAAAAACAGTTATGACAAATATTATAGATAACCTGATAAATTATTCTAAACATTGATCATAACAGAATATAACAATAATTAAAGTGTAAGAAAATCACAAATAATAACAAAATTCAGAAGATAAAAAGTCACTAGACTAATACAACTAATCATAAATTTGTTAAAACTTTGACTTCCTTAAAAAGATTTTTTTACAGAACAACCACTTTGAATGATTAAATACATAATATTAGTTACTGTAATTATTTCAACCAACCAGTTCATATGATTGCATTATATTTATGTTTATTTTCACGCAAACTTAATTTATACTTAATTATGATTTGTCCATTAAAAGGGGATCAAAATAATGGATCGACTTGTGTGATGTTGACACCTAAAAAATTTTATAATCACCTTTGGTTGAATGAAGTACATCAAAGTCTTGTAATCATATTTATAGGCGTGCATTTGATTTTTCTGTTTAGTTTTGTGATATTTAATTTGGATTTTTTGATTTTCGATTTTGAAGAAGTGTATTCCACTATAAATAAAAATATATTTGGTCTGATTTGTTTTTTTTTTTAATTTGGTCTTTTTTCTTCTTATTCAATAATTAGAAACATAAACAAAATTATATTTTCAATATTTTAT
>NC_028646.1:72266462-72314475 GCF_001406875.1 Solanum pennellii | reverse complement strand
ATCTATCTATCTATATATATATATATATATATATATATATATATATATATATAACCATTAAAAATAGTCAAATATGAAACAACTAGTAGCATTAATAAATTAAAAATAACACTATGAACTTTGTTCTTGAAGCTTCAATTAATTGATTGTCCACAATACACAGAATATGAAGTGTATAAAATCAACCAGCATTAATCCATACGGGCAAATAATTGAATTTATAGCCACAGCCACTACTACCGTCGTCTTTTTTTTTTAATTTGCTGTATAAAATTCTGCCGTGACAATTACCGCCTACCGCCGGTGTTCACTGTTGTCGACAATGGAGACACACATTACTGTGCCGTTTGCCTCTATGATGTGAAATTGGGAGAGAAATGCCGAAAACTGCAAAAATGCGGCCATGCTTTTCAAGTTAACTGTGTTGATATTTGGCTACAGTCTCACAGGACATGCCCACTTTGCAGAAGGAAAGTCTCCGATCGGCCAAAATATAAAAGTGGAGTATTTTCTTATCTGATTTTCCCATTCTGAGGACTTTCTGTCCAAAATTTGCAAACCCCATAATGAAGACCTTCTGAGGATGTTGTTTGAAAATGCATTTGCAAGTCCATGATCGATACTTCTTCGCCTTTCTTTTTTTTTTTTTATTAATTGATTGTACATTCGCTGATCAGCAACAGAAAACAGTCCAAGGTAAATAGTAATAATTGAATTCTCACCTATGAATTATAATGTGCGAAAGACTTTACCATTATACAAAGCCTGAGTTCCATTTTCTTATTTATTATTTTTAGCAAATAATCGTTCATTTTTTTTTTAAAGCTATTAGTATTTCTTTGTACAACTTTTAGAGCTGCAAGAGTACTTTCTATTGTTGTTAATGTGTCGAAGTGGATACTGTAACTTAAGTTGGAATATGTTTATATTACTTTTAATTTAAAGAAATTTCAGATTATTCTTAAGTGGTGAATTGTTTAAATATTTAGAATTTGCGCTCAGTTGCCAAATCCTGCATCAACACAACATTCAAGCCTGAATGTGAAGCATCACAATAATTAGAGAAATCCTTACCTTCCACTGGGAATGTCGGCATAGGTATTGTAGTCGAAAGGTTCTTAAAATTTTGAAAATTTTCTTCACACTTATCTAATTACTCGAATTGTACCTTCTTTTAGATCAACTTGGTCAAATACGTTGCATTAGAATACAAAAATTTCAAAAACCTGCGTAAGTAGCTAGAAAGACCCACGAAATTCCTATTTTTTTCACAAAGTTAGGCCGAAATCAGTTTTTAACTGCCTCAGTTTTTTGGGGGTCTACCATCACCCCTTCTTTTCAAAGTTGTATGCCCAGGAAAGGCGACCGGGGGCAGCTAAAATTTACAGTTGAAAAACATAGCCTACAAATTTTGTTTCACCAGGATACCTAGAACAATATGAAAGTGATCTACATGCTCATCCTTTCCTTTGGAGTAGATCAAGATATCATATATAAACATGATTACAAAGGATTATGCAAATGGCATAAACAGCTTATTCATCAAGCTCATAAATTTCTTAGGTGCATTGGTCAACCCAAACGAGATTAATAAGAATTCATAGTGCCCATACTGAGTCCTGAAGACAATTTTAGGTATGCCATAATGCCTAATCTTTAACTGATGGTGACAGACCTCAAGTTAGTCTTAGAAAAAATTGAAGCACCCGGTCAAATGGATAGTCTATGAGAAATAGTACTTATTCGAGAGGGTAACCTTATTCAACTACTTGTAATCTATGCAAATTTTTATTCTACCATCATTCTTCTTGACAAACAACACTGGAGCACCCCAAGGATAAGTACTAGGAAGAATAAATCCCTTACTAAGCAATTTTTAAAGTTGAGTCTTGATTTCTCTCAACTCTGTCGAAGCCATTTGATAAAGAGGAATAGTAATCGAGCAAGTGCTCAGATCAAAATCAATATAAAAGTTTATGTCCCTATCCAAAGGCATACTGTAAGACCCCAAAATGAGTTAGGGTGTCTAGAGCCTGACATGTTCGTCATAAGGGTCTAAGGTCCTAAATGGTTCATAATATGGTATTGAGGAAGTGTGTAAAGTTTGAGGTGATTTGGAAGTCAAACGTCAAGGGACGACCAAGACGTTCGACGACTAGCTAGTTAGGTATGTGTCTCATGCGTCTATACATGATTATATATGGTATGTCATGATCTTCTGAAGTCTTAAAATGAGTTATAGTGATGTTTATAGGTAGTATATGGATTTTAATAAAGTTTGGATATCAAACGTCCAATAATGTCTAAGACGTTCGAAAGTTAGCCCTTGAGACGTTCAAGAATGTCTTGATGGGGCCTAGCATGTTTGGACGTGTTTTATGTGTGCATTTTTGGTGAAAATTGAATGGAAGGTCCTTGACTTGTTAATGTGCATATTAACGTCACAAACGTCCGGGTACGACTTCTCGAAGGCCCCGCAAAAGGGCCCACAAGAAGGACCCAAGGGCTGTCGAGACACTGCCTCAATCGACTGAACAAAACGATGCCCACTTGGTTGACCAACGGACAGTTGGTGGGGTATCATAGATGGACACTTAGCTTGGGAAATTCTCAACCCAAGAACAGGCCAAGGTCCAATCGACGGAAGCCACAGACGGCCCGTCGATGGACCTACTGGCCGTCGATGGTGGCCTGCAGTCACTGCCTGCACACTGCTCATTAAAGGGGTCAATGGGAAATTCACCCCACGTCCTAACCTGACCCTAATAGGTTTAATTATCTCTTTTTGGGTGCATATAAGTTATCAAAAACGTGATACCAGTTCCCAATCCCATACACGCAAAATAGACTTTCCCTCTAAACCAATTCTCCCTAGAAAACCTCTATTGTTGGTGAAGCTCAAGAACAGCTTGGATCTTGGGTTTCCATGGATTAATCATCAAGTTTTATAGGTTTCAACTATACAAGGGTATGGTAATCCTTCATCTCTAAATAACCTTCCACTTGGAGAGTTAATATCATTGTTTTTCAAAGAAGTTTCATAATCAAATTTCTTCTTCTTCAATCTAGACATGGGTTCTTTCTAAAAATGTTTTTAATGTCTTAATCATGATGAATTGATGTTAATGTATTGTTTTTAACATGATTTTTAATCCAATTGCATTATGAACCCATGTCTTTTCCCAAAATCGATTTAGCCCTTGCATGGACATTGTGATCATGGCTTGTTAATGGTAGAATTGCGATTCTCTTACGTTGAATTGTCTATATGTGCTGTTATTTACATGAATTGATGATTAATTGGTGATATAGTATCCATGTGGATCATTGTATGAAGAATTGAACATGCCTCGATTTAGATTCTAGGAATTCACTGTAACATTGCCTTTTTAATGGTTGAATGTCGAATTCGATTAAGTGAAGATGATTGTATCTACTGTTTTGGGTTAATATCACGATTGAATTATGGATAGGAATCTTGTATGATCAAAGTAAGTAAGGATTGGCATGAATTGTTCTAGTTTCTTCTAGTCTATCGATTGATAATAACATGTTTTGATGTGATCTCGATTTTAGGTTAGATGAAGAATGATTCCTTTTGAGTAATGATCTAATTATCTACTTCTGAACATGTTATTTTTTAAATGTGGTTGATGATCAAGGCTTTAGGGAAAGTAGCATTGCCTATTTCTCTACTCTCTATTGAATTGATAGTTTAATGTCTATGTTTTTATCTTGATCTTGTAGGGATTTGAGCATAATTTTGTTATGTTGAATGTATGTTTAGATACTGCCCTAGAATGATACTATTTATAAAATAAGATTTATGATCAATGCAAGTGAAATTGATTAATAGTCTATGTCCTTCTACCTTATAGTATGTTAAGGTGTTGTACTAGTTGTATCATAATCTTGTAGTAGCTTATGCATGACTTCATATATGATTATTATGTTTTAGCTACTGTGCTGTACTTGAATTATTTATGAAAGAAGAGTAATGGTAAATGATTGGTAAGAATTCCTCTACTCTTTTACTTCTCTACTTCTTTATAGTAATGTTGATGAAGCCTTGTATGACATTGTGTGGTATGGTCCACTAATGATGGCGGTGTTTAATTTATTGTCATTATATATGTTTTGACCATAGACTTCAAGGCAAATTTATGAATAAATAAATGAGTGGTTATGATGATCACCTTATGTGTAACTTGTTCCTAGTCTTCTACTTTAGTTGTGAATCTAGGTTATGTTACTATTGTTATGAGCATGTAAATGTTTATGTTAAGATCATGTGGAGGTGCTGCCATTTAATGAATTATTAAGGATGGACGACCCCTGCCCATGTACCCCTATGTGAATGTGTGAATATAAGGTTAGGAGACTTGAATGTAATGTGAAGATTGTCTTGTCTCCTATGCTAAATGGTGTTGTGTGGTGTATGCTTTGTTGTGCATTAGGTCTTAAGAGGGTGTCTGCCTCAAGATGTTATGGATAGCCATATGTGATCATGTTGACCAATGTACACACGCTTACACATTATGCACGCTTACTAGTATAGGTCATGGTGTCTAAATGAAAGGGAGTTCTCATATTCACTAGTGTCTACTACTATGCATGTTAAGATAATGTCTATGAAAGTATGATATGTGTTTCCTTAACTAGGATGACTTGATAGGTGTACTAGTATGGGCAAGAGTATGGGACCTTGCCTATGCATTGCACATGTTTGCCTTGATAGGATTGTTTCTAGTTTTGGTTTCTATATACATGAAAATGAATGTATCGGCATATTATTTATATGAATTGTATGATATGGTGAAGTATGAATTTGCATAGTATCTTAGTGGGTTTATATGAAAGGATTGTTCATATAGTTATACCTATAGACTTATGCATTGATGTATGAACATGTGTGACCTTAATGTGTTATGTGAAAGGATTGCTCACATATAAGTATACACACACATATGAATGATGATCTAGTCAATAGAGGAGCCTTGAAAGGTGTTCTCAAGTGAATCCTAAACTAGATAGTGCTAATGATATATGCTATGTGCATGTGAAAGGGTTTCTCACATTATTTAGGTTGATGAACTCTCATCAATGACCTATGAGCTAAGAACATGGGGAGTTAATCTCCTAAAGCCAAATTTTATAAAGTAATGTAATAATGGATTTTCAATAAAGGAAACTTAGCTTAGAACCGAGTGAACTTAAAGATGAGGGGTGTCCCTTCCTATTGTAGGAAGGTAGGTCACCATCGTCCTCACGGGGTGGATAGCCTCATGACCCAAAGGGTGTTAGAGTGATGTTTCCATGATGCCCCAAGGTTCCATAAACTATGCTTGCCACATAGTATGTAGCAGTGTGATATGAACTAAAATTCTAGCATGTGTTAATGTTGTACCTTGGCTAGGTAAGAACACCTTTCATTGGTGTAAGGCTCTACAACACCGAATTCCATGTTTAGCACCCATGGTCTTAGTGTCGGTTAAGGCTACAACTTCCCTAAAGTAAAATGTACAATGGAAGTAAATGACTAACACCCTAACTAGGATTACCTAAGGGAGGTTACTTAGGATAGGTGGAAGTAATGAACCCATCTAGACATTGCAGAAGTAGCTCCTTAGGAAGTTCTCGGAAGGTGTTGTAAGGTGTATGCTTATGATTATGTCTTTATGCATGGCATGGTAGTAATTGTCTATTTTTCTGAAGATGTGAATGGTATGAGTCTATGTGATGAGGTCTTATTCTTATATGCACTATGTGAGTCTTAATGATCATATGATGAAGGTTGTTGACATGAATGAGGTTGTCTTCACTTAATATGTTGTTGTATGACTTAAATGATAAAGCTTGTGGGCTCATGAAGGGTTTACTAAGTATGTGTGGGGTTATGGGGATTCACATGTACATTTCACTAGTAGACTAAGATTGGGGTCATGAACAAGGTCTTATAATGATATATGTGAAGTGAGGTCATTATATGTGCAAATTGATGTAGCTTACTCTAAAGACAATGGAGTCTTGACTTAAATGTGTCTTTGATATATTATGCTTATATGATGATATGTTTTGTCTTATATAGGTTGTATGTATGCTTTCTTGTGACCTTAAGGTGATGCATTGCACCAAGTATTACTAGAGGGTTGCTTGGGAGGTTAATGAGTAAAAGAAAAGAAGTTCACTGTGAAAGGAAAATACTCACCGTAAAAAAAGTGCTTACTATAATGTGACTAAAAAATAACTTAAATTCTATACGTGATTTTCTATGATGTTTCGCCTTTGAATATGTCTATATGAAGTATGTGAATGATATAAATGCAATTGTCTAAAGGTTTTATGAAGATTTACTCAAATATGTTTTCAAGAAAATGACCCTTTTAAATGCATGTCCTTGCATGGTTTCCATACTTAATTCATTCTTGTACTAATCTCATTCTTCTCTACTTTTTACATGAAGTGTAGGTTATGGATGAATAAATAATGTATATATGATTGAGGAGCTTGATATGCGATTCCCAAGATCAAGGAAAGGAGTCCTTAAGTTCCAAGGATTCCCTACTTATGTTTTCCGTAAAGTTTTATATGTTGTATACTTGTGTATTATGTTTTGAGGGTCGTGTCCCTAAATTACTGTAATGTTGTTGAGTCTAAGATGACAAAGAGACTTAGATACATGTTATGCTCTATTTTGACCTATTGCATTTTTGGGTCCTTAGAATTTTGAATTGTTTGTAAATTGAAGCATTGTAAAGACTAAATTACTCTTACCCAGTTGATGGCTAATGGATTTGGCAACCATTTTGAACTTTTATTATGTTAGGCTAAAACCCCAATTCTTAGGGTGTTATTATGGGTTGAATTAGTTTATGGGTATTGCTAGTTACTAGTTTAAATTCTAAATTAAAGTGAGTTTAGGCCAAACCTTAGGAGCTGCCAGATTTCTATATTTTAGTTTTAAGTTAGGAGTTAGGGGTTGGGTTAGTGGTAAATTATTTGTTAATTAGGGGTTAATGTGGGTTTTTAATAGGTTATTTATGCACCTATATAATCCTAAATAAACCCTAAGCTAACCATTCTAACTAACTCATCCAAAGACCTAAGAAAACTCTCTAAAAATCATCTCTATAGAATAGAAGAAGAAGAAGAAGAAGAAGAAGAAGAAGAACAAGAAGAACAAGAACAAGAACAAGAAGAAGAAGAGAAGAAGGAAGGCAGCAACCTCAGTCGAAGTCTCCATTAATCAAGCTTGGTTAAAGGATCTAATCTAAGGTATGTAAAGATTATTCGTACATGAATCTTCCATTCATAGAGTCCCGTAGTTATTCCTCAATTGTGAATCCAACGAACCCCAATCTAGAGAGGGTTGTGATTGCATTTTTGTTAAGGCTTGATTATGATCCCAATCTAATGGGTGGAATTCAATTATGCTCATATGATGATTATGTGATGTTTTCATGAGGTTTTCATGGTGAATTGTAGTAATTGATATTGAAGGTGATCGTGGTGATTTTAGGGAAGATGAAGGTTCTAAGTTGATCTACTAAATTCAATTGTATTGCATGTTATTTGATATGTTTGAATCACCTAGATATGAATTGAACTAGGGCTAATTGCTCTAAGTTGGTCTTGACTTGTAAAGCTATAATTGAACCTATGTGATCATGTATGCCTAGACTTACCTTCTAATGATCACATTGAATGAAGTAAGCATGAAACTGAACATAGATCATAATGAATTGAATGTAATAATTGATTATGGGCTATTATGTCATTTATGCTAGGGATTTGGGGGTAAAGTCATTATGAAGGGATTAGTGATGATGGTTTCTTTTTATTCTACACCTAGACATGAACAAGTTAGAAAAAGCAAATTCTCTCACATACATATACTAGGTTGATCTATGAACCTAAAATGAATCAAGACATGATGAACTAGATTATCTTGAAGTTGGATTGAATGATCATCTTATGTATAATAGACTTGGTGAAATGAGACTAAGGCATGATATCTAAAGATGATCGATCTAATGATATCTTGAGATGTGAATCTCATGATAGATTGAGATGTTAATCTCATGATAGCTTGAGATGTGAATTCTCATGATATCTTGAGATGGTGGATCTCATGATAGATTGAGAGGGTAGGTCTCAAAGGTAGCTTGGGATAGTAAATCTCAAGTAGGTTTGAGTTGAAATACTCATGGTATCTTGAAATGTTGAAATCATATGGAAGCTTAAGTTTAATTACTTATGGTCGCTTGAGTGGATGAACTTCATGGTAGCTTGGGATGGAGGAAGTAAGCTCTCCCACGTTTATCCTGGACATGTGTTGCAAGGATGCTTTATTGTAGTAGCTTGGGGATGGTGGTTCCCTAGTTAGCTTGGGATGGAGGAAGCAAGATCTCCCATGATTACCTTTGTCTTGTGTTGTATGATACTTGATAATGTAGCTTGACTTGGTTAGGTCAAAACCATTTCATGTCAGCTTTAGGGGAAAGGATTATACTCTCCTAATGGTAGCTTTACTTGCATGCAAGGTGCATTTCATGGTAGCTTGATTTGCATGCAAGGTGAATTTCATGTAATAGATTGAGACAGTATATCATCGTAGCTTAGGGTTGAGAATTCATGCTCCCCTATGATTAGATTGCATATACATGATTGGTAACATGGTGGTTAGTATTGTTATATCTTTTCTTAGTTAGCTTGGTTAGTATGATGAGATGCTTTCCACGGTAGTAGGCCTATTATAAAAGTAAGTTGAGTTAATAGACAAGGTTGCAAGAAAAGTTAGCTTGGATGAGGATAGTATAGAGAAGTACTTAGTATGGATAGTAGTATGGGATGCTATCCATACATTGCACAAGTATGACTTGAAGGTACCTATGACATGATCACTACATGATGTATCTTTTGCTTGGATAGTGCTATAGTTGCCTTCCATGACATGATTGCCTTAAGATGATAGTTGCTTGTCAATATGAAGTAGGTCTACTAGAGACTCCTAGATTAGAAAGAAAGGGATTAGGGTGACCTCAAGACATGCTTAGTGTGTGAGGTAGAATGGGAGGCTTCACATGCATTACACAAGTGTGGTTTGAGCTGGCCTTGGGTTATAATGCTCATATGTTATGATAAACATAAGGTCTTAATTATGAAAGTGGATTATGATCAAGAATGACCAAATAGATTTAATTAGCTTTGGTAGTAGCATGGGATGCTACCTTAGACTTGCACAAGTATGCTTGGAGGTAGCTTCTGAAGTAGTTCATTTGAGTAAGAAGGACAATGAGTTGAGTATGAACTCTCATATTCTTTATGATGATGTATTATTCTTATGATATTCATGTTATGCTTATGTCTTTATCTCTTATGATTACATTTATTGTTGACTAACCCTTTGAGATATCTTGTGATTTGGTATGATAGTTTCCATACTTGGTACATTTCACACAAACACATATTTTTCCTACATTCTAATCCAATGTAGGGTCTTGAGGATATTGAGTTGCTTTGAAGGGTAGAGTTTCCAAGTCTTTCAAGAAGTGAAGATTGGTGAGTCCTCATAACATCCGAGGACACCACCACTATGTTGCCTTTTATGTTCTTTTCTATGTTTAGACATTTATGGACTGTGACCCAAGCTATTGTACTCATGTTATCATAGATGGTTCTTTAGACATATGTTAGAGGGTTTATGAAAAGATTCTGCATTATTTTTTTGAATAAAAGTTTTAATTCTTTGCTAATTTTCATATGTTTATGCGATGAATTATTTCTAAGGGTTTGTACAAGACATCCGAAAGGTCAAGTATGTTGTGTTCTGACTCAAGAGTGCTCTAATTTCTAGGGTATACTTGCGAATCGTAACAAAAAAACACTTGCAAAATATCCAAATTAAATCTCAAAATTCTTGAAGTCTTCTAAGAAAACTATGAAACTCGAAAGAAAAAATGTTCCAGACTAATTTAACCTAAGTCCGCCCCATAAATTAACCATTGAGAATCTAATTTATTGGATAAAAAATAAGCCACAAAGGGCCAATAGGTGACTTGACCGCCCAATGCACTCTTTTATTGCCTTTTTTCCTTGACATTGAACATCCTCAAGTGATGTAATTTTTGGTGATCTCTCAGTGTATAGTGGAACAACTCACGATTAAGTGACTGCCTTTTTTGTCGCCGCCTTGGTTTCTTCCCAAAGGGCTGGCAAAATGGAACTTTTGGCGGTAAATTTAGCCACTCCGCAATTCGTCAGGTGCTCTTGGTGATTAGCAGATTTGCATTTCCTCATTTTCTCATATTGTTTTGTTCCATTTTGCCTGTTAATGTCCTTGATTTTTAGCCTTGATTTTTTCCTCAATTCATATAACTAAAAATCAAGACTTTAATATCAGCTTATGGCACAACTTAAGCACTTGAAGACACTAAATCTATATTAATGAAGCCCCAAATGAGTCCAAGTCTCTGACTCATCAACACCCCCAACTAAAACTTTCGCTTGTCCTCAAGTAAAACTCAAGCTCAGCAATTCAAAAAGGATGTCTTAGATTGTATTGCATAAGACTCAACATGAATACACATAACAAGGCTCCACTTACTCATGCAATGATCCATTGTTCACTAGAAAGGTTAAAATTGTGACTCACCATCATAAAAGATGCTCAGGTTCACAATACTTGCTTAAAATGCAAATTAAATTTCAAGAAAGGAACTCAAATGATGTCAAAACAAAGATGATTTCCTATTCACACAATTTTTTTCAAAAATTTTTAGTTTCGGAAACGCATACGACTCTCACATTTACAAAGATAAACACATGAATGACTCATAGGTTTGCCCATATTTTCCAATCAACATTCACTCAAGATCACAAAGGTCTTTTCAAGTCCTGTAACAGGGCTGGGTGCAAAGGTATGTTCGTTTGGGCTTAGTGGCTTCTACATTCATGAAGTATGATCTGAACATCACTTTCTTCCTTTTCTTTACCCATTTTGATCATTCTCATAATTCACCCCCATTATTCAACTTCATATGCACTACCAGCTACCCTATTTCTTTGCAACTTCCACAACTTTATTTTACAATTTTTATTCTTTTTTCTTTATTTTTCATGGAGGGGTTCCATCTTTTTGAAAGCATTGCTCAAAGGGAAATTTCTCACACTTCTTGATTTTCCTTCTCTTTTCACCACACCCCTAACTTAGGCTTTTGGACTACGTTTCCTATTCAAATAAATCATACTTCGTTACAGTTATGGGTGAATGGATAAAAAGAGGTCATAATTTATCAAGTTTCTTTCAAGAAAATGACAAGGCTCAAGAGGGTTCAAGCAAGGTTCACATATATTACAAGGTTTGCCACAATATATGTATATTGTCAAATTGTTTCACTTTTTAAAGTTTCTTCCTAAGATCATTTCAAGAGCTTGCCTTACTTAGTCAACCGGACAGACGGGGAAAATACTATGTGTCATCACACACAATGTTTAAAGTAAGTTCATACACAACACATTGTCACCATATCAAACAAGACTCCACACTTTCCATCTAGTGTTAAATGTTCATCACAAGAGACTCATTCATTACATGGATAGTCCAAATGAGATGCCAAAAAGTTCAGACATTGTTTATGCAACTTCATTGGCTTCAACGTAGCCGCACATTTATTTCAATCAATTAAGAACAACATTAAAGGCATCAATATTGATAATAATAGATACTCAAACTTACACAAGAACAACTACAATTACACACAATAGAGTTGTCACAAATTTTGATATTAGGTTCAAAATCAGTTCCATTTAAAACAAGGTATCGCAAGCTAAAACATCCACAAGAATAAAATATCAAGATCAAACATACATTCATACACACACACATATATAGATCACAAAATCCAATATTAACAAACAAAACAGAATCACAAGAGGTAGATTTGGAAATAGCACACTCACCCATAAAAAAATCAGTTGTTCTCAAATGCAACTAAACAAAGATAATCAAGAAAAACAATAGATATGGTGGTAATAATGATCCTTTTGACTCAGTCGCTCCGTCTATTGGGGCATCAATGTCTGGGGTCGCACTCTTAGGATGGCTCAGTGCTTTGTGTAGCATAAGTTGTGGTTCCATTGAAGCCTGCCATTATAGTGACCTGTCCACTACACCATCCATTGAAAACCACTTTTCTTCTAGAATGATCCTCAATCCCTCAACTTTTAACATGCTACGTAACCGCGGAGGATGACCCTCAATTGGTGGTGCTAAAACTATCTTTTGTGCCGGAGTTGGCACCATATCTGCAATAGGAAGGGTAGACTTTGGAATCCTTGACTAATCTTTATGAGCTTTGGCAGTAATCTCTCCTCGCCAGGTCTATGGTAATTGATCATCCTCAAGCCTAGAGAATGAGGCCTGAGAATCAAAGGACTCCCTATCATTGCCGAAGTTATTCTTCAATCTTGTAACTACGATTGCCCTTCCCTTGCCTAAACCTCTCTTCGGAGGTTTCTCTTGCTCTTTGTGGTGGAAGAAGTTTCTCCCTCATTTATCACAGTACCTCGTGCCCTTTTACGGGGCATCATGCCACTATCATTTAAATTGGTCCTAGAAATATCTATAAACACATAAAAAACATTCGAAAATGTTCAATAAAAGTACAGAAATCAAGTTGTAGAAAGACGCGCTAACATCAGGCTCGCGGAAAGGACTGACTCTAAAAGTTACCATAATTAATGCATTTTGTCAAAGCTCAGGGCCCTTTTGTGCATTGCTGACACCAATCGATGAGCTTAGGCCAGCCCTCTGTATATTAGTGTATTTTGGGGGTGAGGGAGACACAAAAGGTGATCAAAGGAACCTTTCGATGAGTTGCCGAGTGAACTCGGCAAGCTCAGGCTTCCCGCTAAAATTTACTGACTCAGCCAAGCGAAAAGATGATATTTAGGGTGACCAAAGGTAGACTTTGGGAAACCGTCGAAACATTCGGCGACCTCAATGTAGCTCGCTTAATGGCCTAACGTGCCAATATTCAACCATGTTTCCCAAAATCAAACCCGCATCCCTCAAATGAAAAAATAAAAAGAACATGTTATGCAATTAGTTCCACACCTATATGATCCATGCCTTCAAAGTACTCAAACTTCCAGTATTTTGGCAAAAATTGGCCATTTGACGACTTTTGCCCTTAAGAATAATGTCAAACGCTCCATCATTGAGCAAATTAAGTCATTTGGCACAATTCAAGGTTACTAAGACGTCCCAACTAGATCCAATTAAAAATAATCGTAACCCAACAAGTTAGAACCAAACTAATAACACAAAACACAAAAAAAAATCTTTTTACGCATTTAGGCATATGTTCGAACAGAATACAGGAAATCTGACACATAAAATATCAGTTAAACAATTACCCAAAACATATAAATATAAAATTACCAATTGACTTTGAGTTTAAAGTACATGGTTTGGGAAACAATCCTGTATGCAGAATTGAGAAATTGAAAAGCTAGGCGGCAAAGAATTCACAGTCAAAAAGAGAACAAAATAGCAAAAATGTCACAATTGGAGCGGACTTGGACAAGCCCTGAGCAGTCTTCATAGCATATCATAGGCCAAAAGTGCGGAAAATTAAAATTTTTTACATATTGAGGTATACATAAACCTATCACATATCATATACGGAGTTTACTTAGACTTCTCGCGTATGAAGCTTATATAGGATTCTCGTTTAGACAACATGACCAACATATAAGAATTTAGTCTAGTAAAACCATCTCACATTAAACCATCTAAAACGAAGTACAATGTTCGGGCATAACCCTCATACAATTCATATTTGCCACATAGGGCTTACAATAAATGTCTTCAAGAATAGGAATGAAATGCATGTCTTTAAACTATAGCAATACTACTAAGGTAGAATACGTGTGCACCATCCTCGAACTAGAGGACCTACCAAAACTTTTGGAGAAGTCCAAGTTTTCTTGGAAGCGACCTTGATACTTCAACGACCCAAACCTACGTTGTTTGGAAAAAGGGAAAGAATATGGGTTAGTACAACCACATATACTAATTATGGAAATATATGAACATAAAACCATTTAAACCATTCTTAAAAGAACAGTTAGTTTAAAACCATGTTAAGTCACTTTCAAAAGCCTTTATGCACAACCGAGGACATATAAAAGCCATTAGTCATAACATTACTCAAGAAAAATCCAAAATCAACACAAAAACAGTATCACCATAAAGTAAAATCAACATGGACATTATCAGCATAAAGTCATATAAACATGAATGACATCATATAAAGATAGTATAAACATAAAAACTCCAACATAATGTCATAACAACAATTCATGTACAAGAGTTCATAACATCACATAAGACCCTTACTCACAACGCATTCCCAAGCCTACAAGTGCAATGCTTATGTGAAGCCCCATAAATCCACATAATCAATAAAACCAAGTAAAAGATCGTAAGAAATATCAACCTTTCATATATCTTCATATCATGCATGTTTATAATCATGTACATATGCATAGAACAATAACATATTCATCAATGAGACTAACATCATATAGCACCATCAATATATAAAGTCATCATATACATTTCATTTATATCATCATTACATAAGAACAACCTCCTAGGACTTCCCTCAAGGTCAACTTGTTCTATGTATAGGTAGAGTCCCATACACCTACCTACACTATGTAGAGCCCCTTAAGTCACCCTAGTTAGGGCTCGCTTCATTACTTTCATTTTACTTTCGGGAATAATCGCCTTAACCGAAAATAGACCATGTGAGATAAACATGGAATCTAATTTCATGAGACCCTACACTGAAAGGAGGTGGTGTTATTGCTAAGGTAGGACCAAAACATGAACATACAATTCTAGGTGGATCCACTAGAAAGTATTCCTACGAAGGAAACATAGTAAAGGAACTATGAGACACACTAGAGACCCTCTTTATGCACAATTGCATTGTCATCTCCATCTCATGAGAACCATTGTGAACCTACCTTCGCAAATTTGCAAGGGACACCTCTCATAAATTGTTCACTTGGTGCTTAGATAAAGTCCCTTTTTGAAATGTCTCTAAGTCATCTGTAATCAGCATAGCTTAATATAGGCCTTAGGAGACAAACCCCTTGTATATCATATCATTAGCTCATTAGATATTGCATGAGAAAGTCCTTTCATAACAACCCTTCATTTCTAAGATCAACACATCATAATCATATAATAGTAAGGCACACAACTGATTCATATTCAACCTTGTATCAACATACCCTTAACATGATCTCACAATTCATATAGGCAAGACATTTAATCATAATCATCTAATAATCTAATCACATATATTTCTTTAATTGAATACCATTATCAAGAATAAGTCACCATCAATGAAGTAAAGAACTCAAGATCATAGAGTCTTACCAATTCACCTTCACAAGCCTCATTCAAGACCATACAATCAATCAAACCATATTCATCCATAAATTCAATCAATAACATCATATAATAGTAATCCACACTAAAACTAAGTGTCACATCCAGGGAACACCCCCTAGAAGTAACATGGAGTACTTGACCTCTTGGAGGTCTTATACAATTCCATAGTTATCATTATCGCATCTACATAGGAAATTTAGCGGAAAAATTTAAAACTTTTCATAGCATATCATATGCTAGAAACATCACTTCGTATATATATATATAAAATACAAGTCATAATACATATTTAGACCCTAATTCTCTTTGCCATATTAGACTAAACAACATTAGAATACATTAGGGACACGACCCTTAAGACATATTACAAAACCATATGATATTTAATAGACTTCACAATAAACCATAACACAGGAAATACTTGGACTTAAGGATTCCTTTCCTTGAGCTTGGGAATCATCTATCAAGCTCTTCACCATTCAAGACATCCTATATGCATCCATAACTTAAACTTTGTGTAAAAAGTAGAGAAGAATGGGATTAGTACAGGAATGCACTAAGTATGGCAACCATGCAAGAACATGCATTTAAAAATGGACATTTCCTTGAAATCATGCTTCATTCCTTTTTGAGTAAATACTTATAAAATATTTAAACAATAGCACTT
This sequence comes from Solanum pennellii, assembly GCF_001406875.1. Classification (NCBI taxonomy): domain Eukaryota; kingdom Viridiplantae; phylum Streptophyta; class Magnoliopsida; order Solanales; family Solanaceae; genus Solanum; species Solanum pennellii. Next base: position 72,298,336 of record NC_028646.1, on the reverse strand, counting down.
ACATCATCGTCATACTTAATATAAACACAATCAAAGGCCAAACCTCATAGAAAATCACATATAGAATTTAAGTCCCATTTGAGGTCACTTTATAGTGAGCTCTATCATTTTAACAGTGACTCTTTCTTTTAATTATTAGCCTACCAAGTAACACTTTAGGTATACTTGGTGCAATTTATCACCTTAGGATCACAAGTAAAACCCTACATATCATCTACACAAGAAAACACATACCATCATAGAAGTATAATACGACATAGAAATAGTTAATTCAAGACCTTCATCATATAGTCAATAAGATCAACATCATGCATAAAGACTCATATCATGCACATTTTTATAACAAGTAGATAAATACTACAATGTCATGCATAAGAAACTCATACATAGTGACATGCATTGGAACACCTTCCTAGAACTTCCTAAGGAGCTACTTGTGCAATGTCTAGATGGATTCATTACTTCCATCTATCCTAAGTAACCTCCCTTAAGTCATTCTATTTAGGGTCCTAGTCATTTACTTCCATTGTCCATTTTACTTTAGGGAAACTATAGCCTTAACCGACATAGACCATGTGATGCAAACACGGAATCCGGTGTCATAGAACCCCACATCGAAAGAATGTGGTCTACCGGCCAAAGTAGAACAAAATGTGACATAGCTTTCTAAGTGGATCCACTAGCTAGTATCCTATGGTGTCAACATAGTTATGGAAGTTGGAGGTACATGTGAAAACCCTCTTTAGGCCAAGATTAGGCATTGTAGTCATTCACTTATGGAAACCCTATTTATGCCCATTGAGGCATTGTGGTTATCCACCTCATGAGATTTATGGTGACCGACCTTCCTACCATAGGAAGGGACACACATCATATTCAAGTTCACTCGGTGCTAAGCTAAGTTCCCTTCATTGAAAACCTTTATTATATTTTTACTTTATAAAGCATAGGTTTTGGAGAGTCATCCCCTCATATGCTTAACTCATAGGTCATAGATGGAAGTTCATCAACCTAAATCATGTAAAGAATCCCTTCACATGAACATAGCGTATGTAAAGCATCATCTAGTTTAGGATACACATGAACACACCATTCAAGGCCTCTCTATTGACTAGATCTCATACATGTGTTTGTATACATATATGTGAGAAAACCTTTCATATAACACATTAATACACACATGTTCATACATACATATTCATACGTATAGAAACCAAAACTAGAACTATCCTATCAAGGTACACATGTGCAATGCATAGGCAAAGTCTCATACCCTTGCCCATACTAGTACACCTATCAAGTCATCCTAGCTAAGGAAACACATATCATTCTTTCATAAACATCATCTTAACATGCATAGTAGTAGACACTAGTGAATATGAGAACTACCTTGCATTTAGACACCATGACCTATACTACTTGTAACATGCATGTAAAGTGAGTGTGTGTGTACATTGGACAACATGATCATATAATGGATTTCATCAACATATTGAGGCATCCACCATCTTAGACCATAATACTCTTTCAAGCAGAAACCACACAACACACAATAGCATAGGAGACAAGCCAACTTCATATTACACTTAAGACTCCTAACTTGTGCTATTAATGCATTCACATAGGGGTACATAGGTAAGGGATTATTAGCCATTTTTACTCATAAATGGCATCACCTATACTTTAACCTAACATGGATATACACATGCTCATACAATAGCAATACACCCTAGATCACAACTAGAATAGGAAAGTAGGCATAAGCTTGACATATTATCATCATAGGCACATGTTCATATATTCATCAATTTTCCTTCATCGACATGTTCAAACCATATATAGATTGACAATAACATAAACACTTCCACCATTAGTGGAACATACCACACAATGCCATAAAGGGCTTCATCAACTACAATATTATAAGGAAAGTAGAAGAGATAAGCATTCTTACAAATCTCTCACCCTTTGATCATCATTGATCAATACACCTTTTTCTTCAACAATTCATATATAGGGCAGTATCTACATGTTCTTTAATCAAAAAAGAAACCATGTATTAGTCTCTACAATATCATACTATAAAATAATAGAAGGCATCTCACATGTACAAGGAAGTAGAGAATCCTAGGTCATCAACAAACCTCCCTAGCTTAGTTCATCAATCATAATGTATCAATAATATACATTTAGGACTGCAGATAAATAGACATAAATAAAATCTAAATCATGCTTCATCTACCCTAGAATTAAGATCACATAAGGTTCATTACAACATTCAAATTGTAGTCTAGAAGAACCTCGATCAATTCATGCCAAGATTCCTTTTATTTGATCATAAAAAATTCATAACCACAATCAATTAATATCATCAATATAAGGGAGTAGATAAGGAAAACATGCTCTACACGAAATCCTACTACTATTGCTCTAACCTTTAGATCACAGTGAATATATTATTTAAGTAATCAAGGAAAGTAGAAGAATCATAGGCTAAACAACATTGATCAACATGAATCACTTAATAAAATTCAACCAATTTATTAACCTAAATAAGTAGCTACATGAACCACAACATAATCGATTTTTGCTTTTATACCTTAAAAGGACAACATTACATTGATTTCATTGATAGCTAGGCTAGGCATGTTCAAACCTTCATGCCTTGATTAACATGGGTAATTCATCAATGATGCACCATAAATATTCATAATATACAGTAGACATAAGCAGATTAACATAATTGAATCACAAATCGACATGCATAAGATCAAGATCATAAAGCCATACATAGTCTAAAATCGAGTTTGTGAAAGATGCATGGGTTCATCGTGCAATTTGATTGAAAATAACGTCCAAATCAGTATATAATCATCAATACATTCATATTATTCTTTTTAAATCAATTTAAGAAAGAACCCATGGTTAGATTGAAGAAGAAGCACTTGATCATATTTTTCTCTTTGAAAACATTGAGATTAACTCTCTAGATGGAAGGATAACTAGAGATGAAGGATCACCATACCTTTATCTACATTAAAACCTATAAAAATTGATCATTAGTCCATGGAAATCCAATCTCCAAGCTTTTCTTGAGCTTCACCAACAATGGAGGTTCTGGAGAGAATATTTTTTGGAGGGAAAAGTTCAATTTGTGTGAGAGGATTTTGGAATGTTAAGTTCACGTGTTAGCTGACTTATATACACCTAAAAGTATCTAAATAATCCTATTAGAATCAGGTTAGTACGTGGGGTGAATTTCCCATTCACCCCTTTAATGAAACAGACGCAGGCTGCAACTACAGGCCACCATCGACGGAGCCATCTACTGGCCGTTGGTCAGTCGACGGGTCGTGCATTAGCTTTCGTCGTTTGGTACTTGGCCAACTTTTGGTTTAATAACTGACCAAGCTAGGTAAAAATCGATGGTACCTCACCCACGGGCCGTTGGTTGACCAACAGGCCGTCGTTTGGTCCGTTGATTGACACTGCCAAGGCAGTGTCTCGACCAGCCTTGGGTCCTTCTTGTGTGGCCTTTTGCAGGGCCCTTTAGAAGTCGTACCCATATGTTTCCAACATAAATACAACCCTTTAATAAGTTTTAGACCTTCCACATAATTTTTACCCAAATCAAACACCTGCAACTCGTCCAAAAAGGCTAGGCCCCATCGAGATACACGTTTAGCGTCTTAAGGGCTATCTTTCGAATGCCTTGGACGTTCTTGATCGTTTGACCTCCAAACTTATAGAAACTCAATATACCAGCTTTAAAAATATTAGAACTCATTTAAAGGCTTCATAATCTCATGACATACAAATAAAAACATGCATAGACACATGAGTCACATAGGTGACTAGTCGTCGAACGTTTTCGTCGTCCCTTGACGTTCGACTTCAAGATCACTTCAACCATTACACACTGCCTCTAAACCATATTATAAGTCATTTATGGACCTTATAACCTTAATATAAACATGTTAGTCTCTATACACGCTATACCCTTTTGGGGTCTTAAACTAAGTCAATTGCATCATCACTAATCAATCCAACCTCAATTCATAACCTAGGGTTAGGGGAAAGGGTCAAATCATGAATTCTTCCATGGACTAGGACAAATACTAAGAGCTACAACAATTGATCAATATTTAATCATAATATATCACTAATAATAAAATAAACTAATTACTAAATCAATTTGAAAGATCAATTTCGTAATTAGAAGAAAACCCATGATTTTGTCAACATTAGAAATCAACTTTAAAGATCCTCTTGGGGAAAGAGATCCCAAGAGTGAATAGCTTAAATACATTATGATTCCTTAGCGTTTATGAATAAAATATGAAGTATTGAATCCCTAATAAATATTTGAATTGGTCTTCAATGGGGTCTCGCAATAGAGGAAGAAAGTAGAGAGAAGTTGGAGAGAATTTGGGTTTGGGAATTGTGGGGTGTTAGGTTAGTTTAATTAGGTTTAGGTCTTATATATTCCCTCAAATAACTTAATTAACCACCCCCTAACCCTTAATTATTCACCAAACTAATTAAATAATTAATTCACTTAACTTAGAACTTGGACAGCCCACTCGACCCTCAAATATCGAAGCCCCGTCGATGCCCCGTAGTCCCAAGGATGGTAACTCCTACAAGGGTTCCGTTTGAGACACGGACTATTTTTTGGACCCTTTTTAAAAAAAACTATGAGTTGGTCAACGACCACCATCAACGGGTCATTGACCCATCGATTGCTCGTTGATTGGCTCATCGTTTGATTACTGTCAATTTGACAGTTTTGGGTTAAATGGAATGGTCCTCCACGTTTCGACTCTGAAAATCACACGAAAAATACCAAAGGCGCACTGCACATTTCACAACTCTCGTGATGTCATGGTCGTTTCTTGACGTTTTGACTCTAACACTTCCTAATTAGTTTAAATACATTATATTATGCCATAAACATTGTTTCAAGCCTTAGTTTACTATGTGAGGCTTTATATTGGGTCATGGACTTTCGGAGTGTTACATTATCCCCCCCCCCCTTAGGAACATTCGTCCTTGAATGACACTAAATTTTTTTATAAGGAAAGGATACACTCAATACTAGCAGCCCAACCAACAACATATAATCAACACGAGTTACAACTCAAAGGAGTAATTTACTACTCCATTGAACACACAAACATGGAATTTACACATAGCAACTCAAAGCACAATTTTGCAACATATAAGAGCTCAACATCACAACATGAGGAACTACCTTCTCGAGGACAACATGAGCTCAACATGATTATCAACAGTCACTTATGTCAACCTTCTTTCAAAACACATTAACATTTTCAATACTATTTTATGAAGGCATCAATACACAAAACACAAATAAGTGCAAGTTAAGAAAAAGAGCATTTTCACATGAAGACTCATTGTAACATGAACCTTGATCATAAATATGCACATTTTAGAAAAGCCACAATAATTCAAATTTATTCGTTATTTTTAGGAGGATTATTACTAACCTCAATTTTGGATAGAATTCTGAAGAAAAAGATGAGGATAACAGGAATTCATGTCGGCCTCGGCCTCCCTTGTTGCTCCCTCAACTAGGTGGTTTCACCATATGACTTTTACGGAGGCCACCTCTCTGTTCCTCAACTTCTTCACTTGGCGATCTAGGATTTCCACCGGAACCTCTTGATAGGAAAGGAGCTCATACACACCTAATAAACCTTTAATAGGGAGAATGGACACCGGGTCGCCAATGCACTTCTTAAGCATTGAGACATGAAATACCGGATAAACCAAGGCTAGTTCACTAGTTAGTCTCAACTCATAAGATAATTTTCCGACCCGTTGCAAAACCTCATAGGGACCCACATACCGGGGCCTTAGCTTCCCCTATTTGGCAACTCTCATCACCCCTTTCATAGGTGAAATCTTAAAATACGCCATCTCACCTAATTCAAATTCAAGGTGTTTTCTCCTATTGTTGGCATCGGATTTTGCCAACTGTAGGTTGTTTTCAACCTATTTCTTATGACTGAACCTACTTAAAAGCGTCATATATTATTTCAGAACAAAGCAGTAAAGACTCACCAAACTCAAACCTCCCAAGCAGAGACCTACATCGCCTACCATAGAGTGCTTCAAAAAGTTGCCAAAGATATACTCGAATGATAGCTATTATTATTGTAGGAGAACTCAACAACGATAGGTAATTGTCCCACTTATCTTTAAAATCTATCACATAAGCTCTTAACACGTATTATACGATTTGAATAGTACACTCTGCTTGACTATCCGTTTGGGGATGAAAAGCGGTACTAAGCTTCACATGAGTACCCTACCCTTTTTTAAAAGACCTCCAAAACCGAGAAGTGGATTGAGAACCTCTATCCAATATAATGGACAAATGGGTCCCATGTAAACTCACTATCTTATCAATGTATATTCTTTCATAATCATCCACCAAATAAGTAGACTTGACGAGGATAATGTCAGCACGTTTTGTCAATTTATCCACTATAACCCAAATTGAGTCATTTTGCCTCGGGGTTCGAGGAAACCCAACAACAAAGTCCATATTAATTTATTCCAACTTCCAAGTTGGAACTTCCATTATTTGGGTCAAGCCACTCAACATTAGATGCTCGAATTTAACTTGTTGGCAATTTGGACACTTATCTACAAACTCTGCTACGTCCCTTTTCAAGACATCCACCAATATATCTCTCTAGGTCACGATACATTTTGGTGGCATCAAGATGTATAGATTATCGGGAACCATGAGCTTCTTCCAAAATCTTTCCCTTCAAATTATCAACATCCTGTATACAGAATCTACATTTGTACTTTAGCACACTAACCCCCCTTGGGAGAATGACTCATTGAATTTTCTAAGTACCGATTTTTTCAACTCCATCAATAGAGGGTCAAGATGTTGCTTAGACTTTACCTCAATAACTAAAGATGACTTGGAGTTATTATGAACTATAAAACAACCATTTGGGGAATATTCCAACCAAACACCCAATCGAGCCAATCTATGGACATCTTTCACTAGGTTTTTCTTACCTTCTTCCACATGAGACACGCTACCCATGGTCATACAACTTAAGGCATCCACAACAATGTTGGCCTTGCCGGGTTGGTAGAGAACAATCATGTTTTAATCCTTCAATAGTTCCAACCATCTTCTTTGTCTGAGATTCAACTCAATCTTATTGAACACAAATTAAAGACTTTTATGGTTCATATATACATCCACATGAACACCATACAAGTAATTCCTCCATATTATCAAAGCAAACAGTTGATGTACCGTGGTTTCACGGTACATTCAATGCCTTTTCCTTAAGTTTAGTGTGTGTCTAAAGCCTTTTTGTATTGATTTTTGATGTAGTTTTATATTTATTTCCAGGAAATATGTCCAAAGGAGAATGCGAAGATTTTGAGCTGAAATTGCAAAAGTGACCACCTACGGACCCCATGACGGTCCGTTGTGACTGTGATGGTCCGTAGGGGTCAACCATCGTGAGAAGATAAAGGTTGCTGAAGGAAGTTGGGGAATTCTGACCAAGTGTTGGACTATGGAAGCTCACGATGGACCGTGATAGCCACGACGGTCCGTCCTACACATTTGTCAATGCTAACAGAGAGTAGTCCAAGTACCCAACTTCAGAAGATTCTAAGTGTCATGGAATGGAACCACTCGATGGACCGTCGTGCTCACAACGATCCGTCATACCTGTCCGTCGAGGGTAACAGAGAGTTGATGAAGAAAGCAGCAGAGATTTATGCTAAGTATGGAGAGACGGAAGCCACGATGGTTCGTCGTGTCCACGATGGTCCGTCACAAGGGTCGTCGACTCTGACGCGTTTTGTGCTGATTTTTCCTTAAATGGATTTCCTTCTTTATTAGGTTTTGTTTATTATAAATAGTTCAAAAAACCTCATTTTTGGAGTTAGACTCTTAGATAATTTTAAATTTTATTTTCCTAGTATTGAACTTTTAATTTTAGGATTTGATATTACTTTTCTGAAATCGATTACTGGTGTTTTGTGATTTATTCAAGTAAATTTATGGATTTTTTTCATCCTCATCAAAGTAAGTGCATGAATTCTTACATTATTATTATGAATTCTGTGATTATTAGCATGGCTAACTAAACTCCATAACTAGGGTTGTGGGAACCATGGGTAAATAACAAGGTAAAACCTAGATAAAATAACAATTCTAGAATATTTTCTTGCATGTATTGATAATTCTTTCCCTTAGAAGTCTTTTTAACGGTGGCCAACGTTAGAACTCGCCTTATTTCTATTTACCGGACAAAGGAGGTAGATAATAGGAAAAGAATTATCAACATAGATTTAGTGTATACTATCTAATAGGCTAGTGTCGGTTGGTACGAAGTAACAACTTAGTCAAATATCGAATATGATGCTTAATATGAGGTAAAGATAAGGTTTAAAAAGCAACACACGTAGCCGGACCAAGGTAAGGAGTGAAATTCTCTAGATGCCGGATCAAGGATTTAGAGATACCTAACTTATCACTTTACATGCAAGATACTAGGAAAGGATTGTTATAGCTAGAATTACCGAGTTAGGAGCCTGTGGGGAACACTTACGCCCTAGTTACTCTCATTACTTGATTAAACTCCAATACTTGAATCTGTCACTTGTTTACTTTAATTTAGCTAATTTCTTTCATTAATTAAAACTCCCCTTGAGTTATTTGTTTTCGGGAAATAATTGACTAAATAGAGGTAATAATAGAATAAAGTCAAGTCTGAACCATTTTTCTCGTGGGAACGATCCCAACCTCACTAGTTGGGTTTTTTACTTGATGCGACCGCTTTTACTTCATTTCGAGAAGTAAATTTGAGTGTATCAACAGTACAACCGCCAATTCTAGATCATGAGTTGGGTAATTCTTGTCATGCACCTTGAGTTTTCTAGAGGCATAGGCTAGTACCTTCCCATGTTGCATAAGGACACAACCCGTACGCATAAGGGAAGTTTCACAATATACCATAAAATTCTTGGTACCCTCCGATAAAATCAACGTGGGAGAGGAGGTAAGCCTATCTTTCAATATTTGGAAGCTTCTTTCACAAGCCTCCTACCACTCAAGCTTAACACTCATTTGGGTCAAGGTAGTCATAGTCGAAGAAATGGATGCAAACCCATCCACAAACCTCCTATAATACCCGGCTAAGCGCAAGAAATTTCTAATATTAATTCGAGTTAATGGTCTAGGACAATTCTTAACATCGTGGATTTTATTAGGATCGACCTCTACACCCTAAATTGAGACAATACGACCAAGAAAAGCCACTGATCTCAACCAAAACTCATACTAACTATACTTGGAAAATAGTTGTTGTTCCTTAAGGACTTGCTATACCACCCGCAAAGGGTCCATATTTTCACCCTCATTTTCTGAATATACCAAGATATCATTAATGAACACAATCACCAAGGAATCAAAGTAACTCCAGAACACTCTATTCATAAGATCTATAAAAGTCGTCGGGGCATTTGTGAGACCCAAGGACATCACTAGGAACTCGAAGTGGCCATACATAGTTTAGAATTCCATTTTAGGTACATCCTCACCTCTCACCCTAATTTGGTGATACCCCAACCCGTAATCAATTTTAAAAAAGTAGCTTGCCTCTTGGAGTTGATCAAACAAGTCGTCAATCTGAGGGAGAGAATAATGGTGACGTTATTGAGTTAACGATAATAAATGCACATTCTAAGGGACCTATCCTTCTTCTTAACAACCAACACCAGAGCTCCCCATCGCAAAATACTAGGTTGAATAAAACCCTTGTCTAATAAGTCTTTGATTTGAAGCTTTATCTTTTTCAACTCTGTCGGAGCCATCCGGTAAGGAGGGATTGAAATGGGATTTGTATCCTGTAGTAAGTACAGACCTAAGTCTATTTTCCTCTTGGAAGGAATTCCGGGCAAGTCATCAGGAAAGACTTCCGTAAAGTCCTTCACTAAGGGGGAGCGACTCTATAGGAGGAATATCGGACTCTAGATCCTTGACTCTTAACATATGGTAAAGATGCCCCTTAGAGATCATTTTACAAGATTTTAGACAAGAAATGATATGACATCTAGGAATTGAGTTACCCCCCCCCCCCCCCCATTTCAACTCTAAGATGGATTCATTACGAAAATTGAATTTAACAACTCTTGTTAAACAATCAATGGAAGCAAAACCAGCATGCAACCAATCCATTCCCAAAATTATATCAAACTCAACCATATCAAGTTCTACCAAATCCACCCATGTAACTCTATTAGGCAAAGATATAATACAACTCTTAAAGAATCTTCTAGCCACAACAGAGTCACCCACCGGGATTGTAACCAAAAAATGGTTCAATCAAAACATCGGGTACATCATCAAACTTTCTAGCTACTAGAGGAGTTACAAATGATAATGTAGCACCGGGATCTAGTAACCATAAACATCAATAGAGAAAACTTATAACATACCGGTGACCACATTGGGAGATTCCTCTTGCTCATCCATAGAGCGGAGAGCATAGAAGCGGTTCCTCTTTGGAGCAGGTGTACTAGGACCGCTTGCTTGATCTTGAACACTCACCTTCTCTTGACTCCTCACATTTATACAATCCCTAAACTTGTGTCCACTATTGCGACACCTAAAGCAATTTTCTGTCCCAACTAGACACTCACCCCAATGCTTCTTACGACACTTGGTACAAGTAGGTTTCTTGCTAGGTGAAATCCAGCTTATTCCCTTTTGGGACTTAGGGTTAGACACCCTATCCTTATTAGACTTGGTGAAATTAGAAGGGACTTGGTTGGAGACCCTCTTCTTTAACCAAGGCTTGTCTTGAATTTCAAGACTACCCTTGGAAGTACTCCCTCAAAAGACTGGCCATCTTAAACTCCCTCTTTTTCCTCTTTAGTCTAGTCTTCTCAACTTGTTGAGCATGCACCATCAAATGAGAAATTTCCATATTATCATGAAGCATCGCCAAACTACACTCTTCAACTAGATCATCCGACAACCCTGTCACAAACAGAATCATCTCATCCCTAGGATTGGATACCAAAGAAGGAGCATACTTGGATAATTTAGTGAACTTCAAGGAGTACTCTTGCACACTCATACCTCCTTGACAATGTTTTATGAATTCTTCAACTTTCACCTCCCTTTTCTCCCTTGGGAAGAACCTATCAAGAAAAGCCCTTCTAAACACTTCCCATGTTATAGGACCCGCTCTCAAAGCCCTATTGTCTCTCCATTGAATATACCAAGTTTGAGCCACATCATTGAGTTGATAGGAGGCTAGCTCAATCTTTTAATTAGAACTCACTTCCACAGAATAAAGGATCTCGTAGACCTCATCAGGAAAGTCTTGGGGATCTTCATTCAACTTAGACCCAAAGAAAATAGGAGGGTTCATCCTTGTGAAGTCCCTCAAGCGAGAAGCCATGGTATTAGCATTTTGTTGAACACGGGGTCCAACCTCCGGGTTTGTTTGAGCCTTTATTGCTTGAGCTTGAGTAACTACCGTTTGTGCTTGAGTAAACATAACTTGCGACAAACTTAGAAAATCCGACCTTATCTCTCTATCCGTCATAGGTGGAGGAATAACCAGAGCTTGGTCTTGCAAATAAACCCGATTACCTTGTGGAGGGCCTTGGTTCTCATGGGGAGGAACTCGCGCCTCAACTCTTCTTACGGCTATCCTTCTCACATTCATCTCGTATATCCATAAAATGCATGACTTTTAAGATTACAAATAAGTGAACATTCCTAAGAATCTTGTAGCCTCTTATTCATAATTGTGGTGCGCTTCATAATCATTAACAACACTTCACTTGTCGTGGTATAGTGAGACATCAATCCTTAGATTACTTCGACCTCGTGCTCTGATACCAAGTTGGTCATGACCGGGTAGCCACCCCTACATGTAACTGGCCTCGTCATCTTCGAAGAGGACTTGGACAACCCCTTAGCAATCGTCATAACATATCATAAACCAAAAGTTTGGAAAATTAAAATTTTTTATATATTGAGGTATACATAGACCTATCATATATCAAATATGGAGTTTACGTAGTCTCCTCGCATATGAAGCTTACATAAGCTTATTATTTACACAACATAACTAACATATAAGGATTTTGTCTACTATAACCATCTCACGTTAAACAATCTAAAACGAAATATAACATTTGCGCATAAACCTTACACAAATTCATATTTTTGACATAGAACTTCCAACTAATGTCTTCAAGAATAGGAAAGAAATGAATGTCTTTAAACTATAGCAATACTATTAAGGTAGAATACGTGGCACTATCCTCAAACTAGAGGACCTAACAAAACTTGGTGAAAAGTCCAAGTTTTCTTGCAAGCGATCTTGATACATAAAAGGCTCGAACCTACATTGTTTGTGAAAAGGGAAAGAATATGGGTTAGTACAACCACATGTACTAAATATGGAAAGATATTCTCATAAAACCATTTAAAATCATGCTTAAAAGTACATTTAGTTCAAAACCACGCTACGTCACTTTAAAAAGCCTTTATGCACAATCAAAAATGTATACAAGCCATTAGTCATACACTACTCAAGACAAATCAAAAATAAACACAAGACCAATATCACTATAAAGTCAAGTCAACATGGATATTATCAACATAAGGTCATATCAACATGAATGACATCATATCAAGATCATACAATCATTACAACTACAACATAATTTCATAACAAAAATTCATGTACAAGAGTTCATAACATCTTACAAGACCCTTACTCGCATCCCCTTCCCAAGCCTACAAGTGCAATGATTATGTGAAGTTCCATAACCACAGATAATCAAGTAAACCAAGTAAATGATCATAAGCAATATCAACATTTCATATATCTTCATATCATGCATGTTCATAAATATGTACATCAACATAGATCAATAACATATTCATCAATGAGGCTAACATCATATAGCACCATCAATATATAAAGTCATCATATACATTTCATTTATAGGATGATTACATAAGAACAACCTCCTAGGACATCCCTCAAGGTAAGCTTGTGCCATGTATAAGTGGAGTCACATACCCCTACCCTACACTAAGTAGAAACCTTTAAGTCACCCTAGTTAGTTCTCACTTCATTACATTCATTTTACTTTTGGGAACAATCACCTTAACTGACTATACACCATGTGAGCTAAACATGGAATCCGATGTCATGAGACCCTACATTGAAAGAAAGTGATCTAGTTGCCAAGGTAGGACCAATACATGAATATAAAATTCTAGGTGGATCCACTAAATAGTATTCTTATGGAGGCAACATAGTTAAGGAACTAGGAGACATACTAGAGACCCTCTTTATGTACAATTACATTGTAATCTTCATCTCATGAGAACCTTTGTGAACCTGCCTTCCCACACTGGGAAAAGACACCTCTTGTGACTAGGTAACTTGGTTCTAATCTAAACTCTCCTTTTGAAATGTCTTTAAGTCATCCTTAATCATCATAGCTTAATATAGGTCATAGGAGACGAACTCCTTGTATATAATATCATTACTTCATTATGTATTGCATGAGAATGTCCTTTCATAACAACTCTTCATTTGTGAGATCAACATGTCTTAATCATATCACAGTATCAATATACCCTTAACATGATCTCACAAGTGATTCATATTCAACCTTGTATCAATATACCCTTAACATGATCTCACAATTCATTTAATCAAGAAATTTCATCATAATCATCATATCATCATATTAATATAATCACATATATTACTTCAATTGAATATCAATATAAATAATAAGTCACCATCAAAGAAATAAAGAACTTACGATCACAGTCTTACCAATTCACCTTCACAAGCCTCCTTCAAGACCTTACCATCAATAAAACAATATTAGTCCATCAATCCACTAATTAACATCAGATAATAGTGATCCATACAATAACTAAGTCAATTGCATGATCATTAATCAATTCAACCTCAATTCATAACCTAGGGTTTAGGGAAAAGGGTCATATCATGAATTCTTCCATAGACTAGGTCAAAGACTAAGAACTACAATAATTGATCAATATTCAATTATAATATATCACTAATAATCAAAATAAACCAATATAAAATCAATTATGTAATTAGAAGAAAATCCATGATTCTGTCAACTTTAGAAATCAACTTTTAAGAGCCTCTTAGGGAACGATATCCCAAGAGTGAATAGATTCCATACCTTAAGATTCCTTAGAGTTTGATGGAGAATATATGAAGTCTTTATTAAATAATCAAGGTTTTAATCACTCTTTTATGGGGTCTTGCAATAGAGAGAGAAAGTAGAGAGAAGTTAGAGAGAATTTGGGTTTAGGAATTATGGGGTATTAGGTTAGTTTAATGAGGTTTAGGTATTATATAGTCGCTCAAATAACTTAATTTATCATACCTAACCCTTAATTAATCACCTAATTAATTAACTAATTAATTCACTTAACTTAAAACTTAGACAGTCCACTCGACCCTCAAACCACGAAGCCCTGTCGACGGTCCGTCCTACAAGGGCATCATTTGGGACATAAACTATGTTTTTGGACCCTTTGTTGAAAAATCTAAGAGTTGGTAGAATACCACCATTGACGGGATGTTGACCCATGATGGCTCGTCAATTGGCTCATTGTTTGGCTACTTTTAATTTGAAAGTTTTGGGTCAAATGGAAGGGTCCTCTTCAAGGACCCTTAGTGCGGTCCTTGGGGAGTCATACCTAGACGTTTAGACCCTAAACACATTATAATACATATTTAACAACTTTTTACAAATTTTCATTAAATTTCAACACTAAAAACTCCACGAAACATGCCAAGTCACACTAGTGCACATTTCACAATTCTCCGAATGTCATGGTCATTTCTTGACATTTTGACTCTAAACTTCATAATTAGTTTAAATACATTATTTTAATCCTATAAACATTGTTTCAGGTCTTAGTTCATAGTGTGAGGCTCTACATAAGGTCATGTAATTTCGGAGTGTTATACAAAATAAGAAATATCAAAATTTTAGGTGAGAGTCACGGGGTTAGAAATGAAAGAATATGGAAGATTTTGAAATATGAAATTGTTTGGTGTATTAAAAACTTTCACTTCGTTGAACTTTGTAAAGTTAGTGGACCACACCAAACAACTCGACGATCTGTTGAGTAATAATTTACCTTGCAAGTTTTACTATACCTTCAGTCAAGTTAGGGTTCCAAACGGCAGACTAAAACAGGCTCCCCGATATGTTTGCTGAGTCGTCGATTAAACAATTGGCACATTGAGTTTTATAAATATCCACTTCAGGTTTTCTGGGTTTAATGTTGATCCAAGTCGGGCTCGTCGACCTCTTCAACGGGTAGCCGACTGGACTATTGGCTTGCCAAACATCCTATTTTCAAATACATTTCAGTTTCAACCTGCACAATCAACATCTGTTATTCAACATAAGTACATCAAGAATTAAAAACATGGGTTTCATTCAAAGAAGAGCCTTAGTTAACGTCATCGCACAATGACGATACCGAATCAAGCTTCATTTTTTAGGGTTTGACATTGTGTCACCAGGCAACCCCCTTGTTGTGTTGGATTCAGATATGAAGAAATTTGACCCATTTGGGTCTCCAGCTAATTAGTAGAGATGACTGAGAGTTCACAGTCTGATTGAGAGTCAATTCATAATCTTTCATCTCTTTCAACACTCTTTCGGACCCTTCAACTTTGTTGAGAAAACGTCAGAGCATATGTTTTGTCCGGCTTCCTTGAGACTCCATGGGATTTCGACGCTCATGGGGAAGAACATGTCTATCCTTCTCCCCCTCTCTTTTATTCCAAATGGAATTATGATCACACCATTCTGTGTCACTGTCTCTGCAGTGCTTATCTTTGTTCAATCCTTTATTTCAACCCGGTCTTGGGTAGTTTGCACGATAAACTCCTTCTTGACAGGATAGGAAGTTCACTTCCTCATTTTTCATCGCTTCAAACCTTGCCTCATCGGGATTTACCCCACCAAGACCCACAACATTAATACTCTTTGCACCAACACCAATGACATTGTTATCAAAGATATGTAGCTGGATCATCATTTTAGCCATGTTTTCTCTCTTTTGATCTTTTTCGATCTTCTCTTTTGCTATTTAGATAGTGACAGGAGAGACTTGGTCTTCACAAGTCTACCATTCCCTGTTGATCTTTGTCATGCATTCAAGGAGTTGGGATGCCTTACATATGGTTGTTGCATTATACAACAAAGTGAGAGTTGATCAACCACTCTTTTGTTTACCGAGTCAATGATCCTATAGAAATGTTGCAGCTACACATTATCAGGTAGTCCATGAGTTAAACGTTGAAGGACAGACTTTGAAGCTCAACCATGTCTCATAGATTGACTCACCTTCCAAGCCTTTGATGCCATCCCCTAGATTCATCATCTTCGATGGTGAAAGTGTCACGACCGGAGTCTAGACCCCAAACGATACCGGCGTGTTGACCTCTCAGAGGTCGCAGACAAGCCTACATACGTCATCGTTACATCATCTAGGTTAATTTTAGCAGAAAATTTGAAACTTTTAGTTACTTGAAGTATACATAGACTTCATAGTAGGATACATTATACTCATATAAGATTTATCTACATCAGTTCATAATTGTTCACAACAACCATCTAATACCAAGATACTCAACTGAATGAAAAATTCATATCTGCATAGAATAGAAAGTTGACAAAATCGCACCAATACAATGTCTGAAAATAATTGAGAAAGAAACTCTAGTGGAACATACTCCACTAACTCAAATCTATATCTAAGATAGGATATAATGGGCAAGCGTCCTTGAAAGCATGAGGGCCGACCAAGTCCGGATGAATGCTCCACGTACGGATAGCTACAACATCGTATCGTAAGCTCTACCGTCCGCCTGTGCCTGCACCTAAAAGTATAGAGTTGTATGGGATTAGTACACACTTGTACTAAGTATGGTTATATGCAAGCACACACCAAGGACATGCATGATAAGATTAGTTCTTTCCTAAGAACATGATTTTAGAAGGTCAAGTCAGTGGACTTGCAAAATTAATATTAGGAAAGTGAGTGAGCTTTCCAAATTTGAATTAGAAAAGTTTATGAGCTTTCCAAATTTTGTATTAGGAAAGTTATGCCATGAGAGTAACATGCATCATCATACTTAACATTTTGCACACAGCACACAACAGCGTACACATAGCACATATCATAATTCCTATAACACATAGTGTTGTTCATATCATTCATTCGTATGCCATGAGACCTTGGAATCATGGACTTGACATTAAGACTTCCCAAAAATAAGGGCTCAACATATTGGACCTCAACTAGGGAGTCTGCTTTAGCAAACACAGAGTCTACTTTGTTCATTCATACGTACTTCATTTCATTTCATTCATGGGCCATTGTAAACACCAGCTATACCTAGGATGTAGTTTAAGACTTTCATCGGGTTTGTTGTGCAATGACCAAGAATGACCTAATGTCATTACTTGAATCTAACTCACCTCTTGATTATCCTATCCTAAAACCTTTGGTATTATTCGTTCATTATGTGCATCATTTGAGGTGGGCCTCATTCATTTATTGGGAACTATAACTTTAACCGACATAGATCATGTGAGCATCATGAAATCCAATGTCTCCCCCACACTGAAAAAAGGTGGTATCACCTGCCAAAGTGACCCAAAACATGCTAGTGTACATGGGAATTGAACCCCGCCAGATCCCTATATTGGCAGTATAGGTTCGAAGACTAGGAGATATAAGGAGACCCTACCCATCATGCCGGACAGTCTCATCTCATGAGAGTTACGTGAACCTCCACCCTTTCCGATAGAAGGCATCACCGCTCATAGTTAGTCTATCAGTGCTCAGTATAAAGTTCCATTACATTCAACTCATACGTAATGGAAGTTGGCTTCTAGTATGAGGACATCATAGCTCAATAGATGATTTCTCATCTCATCATTAGTATTAAGTGTGTTAATCTCAATACTTTCATTACAGTGTTCATAGAGACTGATCTCTTCATTAACTTTACGCTCTCATAGGTGAGTATGTTTTGGTAACATTAACTTAGGCTCATTTGAGATTGCTCTCATATTTTATATTAGCCTCATATCATGTTGTCACCACATTCATTAACATTAGCACATTTGCTCTTGATAATTACTCACCCCATTTTATGTGAATGTTCATTTCATCATATGCCAATGCACTTGGCCATTTAGTGTGTTTTACACTCTTACTTAACCCTTCTAGGGTTACATCATTTCATTACATAGGTTCACTTATTTTTAAACGTATGCTAGACTTATAATTCTATACATACAAGCCATGAGGCATCATTCCTTGTTCCTTTAAGTGATTCATATCTTCCTAAATATATGTGGTACATGACTTAAATATCTTATATGTATGCCAAAATCTCGATTTCGATCTAAGTAGGCAACATTATTCTTGAATATCTAGTTCAAGTATGACTTTTGTATCAATACGGAATTTGGGCAAGGGCACCCTGTTTCAAATCACTTGGACAACACTTTACATTTTTCTTTGTATTTAATTTCAGTCCACATGACATTGGGACCCTAGATCGATCCTCAACATAAACATTTCCTTTTTATTTCTATCCTTTGAAAATTCTCTTTCTTGGCCGAGGGGTTGTGGGTTCGAACCCCCACAGCCCCTTTTATTTTTATTTTTTTATTTTCCTTGACTATCTCGAGTTGACCATGAGGTTGTGGGATCAAACCCCCCACAACCTCTCTTTATTTTTCATTTAATTCGCCTATACTGCCTAGAGTTCGTGGGTTCAATTCCCACGCCTCACGTTTATTTTATTTTTCATTTTCTCTTAACTCTCCTTTACTGCCTTGAGGTCGTGGGTTCAATTCCCACGCCTCACATTTATTTTCTTTTCCTCACATTTATTTTCTTTTCATTTTTTTTAATTTCTGATTGAGAGTTTGTGGGTTCGAATCCCACACCTCTAAATTATTGATTTCATATATTAATTTCCAGCCAGGAGTACCCAAGTTCGAACCCCCCTCAGCCCCATTTCTTTATTCACCTTTTTAGTGCTTTTCACGGGTGAGGTTGCGGGTTCGATTCCTAATGACCTCACCTAATTTATACTCATTTAAAATTGCAGATTGTTCATCTATGTTTAGCCGAAACTAACTTGTAATTTTCTGGAAATTTTGTCACGTTTTTCAGCTTACTTCCTTCAACATTTACACGTGAATTCATAGGGTAATTCGTAGATCATTTAATACGTTCTTACGTGCATTTTTCATGGATTGGTTTAGCCAAGAGATTATCACTGAAATCAGCCACATTTCAACTCATATGAACATCACGAATTACATAATCATTTGCACATTAAATACAACCACAAAATCATATTTTTAAAGCCTTAACCCGAGGCACATAGATACGGTTCACATTGCACACACACGTACACATAATTTCAGAAAAACATCAACATAAGTCACATAATTCCGAACATACATATAAAAAAAATCATTACGAAAACACGTTTCATCCCTAGTTTTCTACTAGCAAACGTAACCAACCTATGATTCAATGGGAGCTAGTGACAGGGACATGCAACGGGGAACAACCCTAGTTTTCGGAATAGATTCGTCTGAACATTATGGGGTCTCTTGGGAAACGGACCAAGAGAGAAGAGAACCCATACCTTTTTGACGTTCAAACCTCGACTTTCTGCCCAGTGAACTCCTTCAAACACACGTCCAACGCCAAAAATTCAACACCAAACTCGACGGAAAATCTTCTCTTTGCCTACGTGATGTATTAACGTTTGTTTTTCTTATTTTTTTCGCGTGCAATCTTCAAGTGTGAAGAACTTTGGTTTACTTACAATTTTTTGAAGTTATTTGACAGAGAGAATCATGAGTGAGAGTGACAGAGACGTGAGAGAGAGATGAGCGTGGGAGAGAAGAGTTTTCTTAGGATTAGGAGTCCAGTTTAGGACTTAGACAATTAAGGTTTTTATTTAATTATTAAAAATCTGATTTCCTTTTATTTTAAATCAGATAATAAATAATAAATATAAACTAATTACATTAATTTACCAACTTAAATTAAAAATAATTTAATTCATTGCTTCCACCTAGGTTCGAACCCGGTAGAGCAAGACTTTACTTTAAGAACCAATTTTCGGCCCTCTCTCCCCAAAATGCCCCTCCACCTTATTAATTAAATAATTAATTATATATTTAGGGTAATGATGATACTACCCTTAGCCCGGAAAAAGACCATTTTGCCCCTAGACCCTCCAAACCTAAGATTTTCCCTTTTTAAGTCCGGTAAAGACACATTCAAGTAAATCTTTGTATTCGAGAGCTCTACATGTTTGGACCCAACCTTTTATAGCTCAAATAACTCCCCAAGTTAGTTGGCTTGGATGTAGCAAGGGTTCAGAGGTCTGGTTCTACGCGCATCAATCCGTGTGGACCCGGTCTAATAGTAGGCATTCTAGACACGTTAAGCATTACTTAGCATATTCATTTTTAGGATTGTTACACTATCCCTCCCCCCCCTTAGGAACATTCATCCCCGAATGACACTACTCTTTACTAACAATAAGTAAGTTATCTATAGAATGTATGCCTACATAGATAATTCAGTACTCTCTATTGGTGAATATCTGATTCACATATTAACATGATGGTGCACATCCTTGAAACCTACTAGTAGCTTCACATTAATGGACTAAGGAACTCTTTCCTAAACTAGTCTCATCAAAGCATACAACATAAGTAAACATATAAGTCATAAAAATCAGCAACCAACATGATGACTCAAACATATTAACCTTATATTAGTGCATAAACACCATACACGGTCAAATACATGAAAGACTAATTAAGGCTACGCACCTGAGACTTCACCAGAGGTGCCTTCCCCTGCACCCCTAGACTTGAGTGTGAAGAATCGTTTCCTCCTAGAGACTCTTCACTTGGACCATTAGGTTGAACTCTCTCTCCTTCCCTTGTTCTTGACTTCTTCTATTCGGACAATCCTTAACGATGTGACCCGGTTTGCCACAACTGTAACAAGCGTCAATGCCCATCATACACTCTCCTCCATGTAGTTTGCCACACTTCCTGCAAGGTGGTCTCTCCAGAGGTGTATCTACTTCATTGTTTCTCTTAAATATGGACTCGAAATTCCTATCATAGCAACCTATGGATAAACTTGACTTCCCTTGGTGGGAGAGTCCCTTATTAAACCTGGGCTTATCCCTGATTTCAGTACTACTCTTCCTCGAAAAAAATTCTTCTCAACTTGCCTTGACCTGTCTCCTGCCTTAGTATGCTTCCTCTTCCTGTTTTTTTTTCACTTGATAAACATGTACCATAAGCCTGGAAAGGTCCATGCTATCATGCAGCATAGATGCCCTACACTCCTCCTTAAGATCCTCAACAATCTTTAATCCAGTGTAAATGGGAGTATTCACCCTCGTGAAGTCCCTTAACCTGCTAGTCATGGTACTGAAAGGTGGGTCCTCCCAGGGAACACCTCGTTGCTCCGCCTAAGCTGTCATAGACTTATAAAGTGATGGCTTGGGCCATCTGTACCAAGGTTGTCCTCACTACTCCATCTGTCAACCCAGTTGGGTTAACAGGCATCTCCATTCCAGCAGCTGGATCCTGGGGAGGAACTTGATTTACCCCGGCAGCTGCTCCTCTAATCTCTCTGCCTGCATTTCTCCCTGTATTCATCTTTCTGAATCTCAAGGGTTGATGTTAGTTACGCTCTTAACACCAAGAAATCAGACATTAGAGAAGGCACGCTAAGATCAGAAGAAGGGAATTTTTCCTATGCATCATGCCGTCTCTAATTCAAGACAGTGGTGAACTTTACTACCATGACTTAAAAGCTACTCAATGTGGTTGATGTGAACTTATTATCTTTGAATTTAACCTAGTGCTCTGATACAAACTTTGTCACGATCGGAGTCTTACCCCAGACGAGACCAGCGTCGTTGACCTCTCAGAGGTCGCAGACAAGCCTACATACGTTATTGTTACATCATCTAGGTTAATTTTAGCAGAAAATTTGAAACTTTTAGTTACTTGAAGTATACATAGACTTCATAGTAGGATACATTATACTCATATAAGATTTATCTACATCAGTTCATAATCGTCCACAACAACCATCTAATACAAAGATACACAATTGAATGAAATAGTCATATCTGCATAGAATATAAAGTTGACAAAATGGCACCAATACAATGTCTGAAAATAATTGAGAAAGAAACTATAATGGAACATACTCCACTAACTCAAACCAATATATAAGCTAGAATATAATGGGCAAGCGTCCTCAAAAGCATGAGGGCCTACCAAGTTCGGATGAATGCTCCACATACGGATAGCTACAACGTCGTATCGTAAGCTCTAGCATCCGCATGTGCCTGCACCTAAAAGTATAGAGTTGTATGGGATTAGTACACATTTGTACTAAGTATGGGTATATGCAAGCACACACCAAGGACATGCATGAGTAACATTAGTTCTTTCCTAACAGCATGATTATAGAAGGTCAAGTCACTGGACTTGCTAAATTGATATTAGGAAAGTGAGTGAGCTTTCAAAATTTGAATTAGGAAAGTTTATGACCTTTCCAAATTTGGATTAGGAAAGTTATGCCATGAGAGTAACATGCATCATCATACTTAACATTTTGCACACAGCACACAACAGCGTACACATAGCACATATCATAATTCCTATAACACATAACGTTGTTCATATCATTCATTCGTATGCCATGAGACCTTGTAATCATGGACTTGACATTAAGACTTCCCAAAAATAAGGGCTCAACATATTGGACCTCAACTAGGGAGTCGGCTTTAGCAAACACAGAGTCTACTTCGTTCATTCATACGTACTTCATTTCATTTCATTCATGGGCCAGTGTGAACACCAGCTATACCTAGGATGTAGTTTAAGACTTTCATCGGGTTCTTGTGCGATGACCGAGAATGACCTAATGTCATTACTTGAATCTAACTCACCTCTTGATTATCCTATCCTAACACTTTTGGTATTATTTGTTTCGTCATGTGCATCAGTTGAGGTTGGCCTCATTCATTCATTGGGAACATTAACTTTAACCGACATAGATCATGTGAGCATCATGAAATCCAGTGTCTCACCCAAAGTGAAAAGAGGTGGACTCACCGGCAAAGTGACCCAAAACATGTTAGAGTACATGGGAATTGAACCCCGCCAGATCCCTATATTGGAAGTATAGGTTGAAGACTAGGAGACATAAGGAGACCCATGCCCGGCATGCTGGACAGTCTCATATCATGAGAGTTACATGTAACCTCCACCCTTCCCGAAAGAAGGCAGCATCGTTCATAGCTAGTCTATCGGTGCTCAGTATATAGTTCCATTACATTCAACTCATACGTAATGGAAGCTGGCTTCTAGTATGAGGACATCATAGCTCAATAGATGATTTCTCATCACATCATTAGTATTAAGTGTGTTAATCTCAATACTTTCATTAGAGTGTTCATAGTGACTGGTCTCTTCATTAACTTTATACTCTCATAGGTAAGTACGTTTTGGTAACATTAACTTAGGATCATTTGAGATTGCTCTTATCTTTTACATTAGCCTCATATCATGTTGTCACCACATTCATTAACATTAGCACATTTGCTCTTCATAATTACTCACCCCATTTGTGAATGTCCATTTCATCATATGCCAATGCACTTGGCCATTTAGTGTGTTTTACACTCTTACTTAACCCTTCTAGGGTTACATCATTTCATTACATACATCTTAGGTTCACTTATTCTTAAATGTATGCTAAACTTATGGGTCTATACATGCAAGCCATGAGGCCTTATTCATCTTTCCTTTAAGTGATTCATATCTTCCTAAAATTATGTGGTACAAGACTTATGTATCTTGTATGTATGCCAAGATCTCGATTTCGATCTAAGTAGGCAACATTATTCTTGAATATTTAATTCACGTATGACTTATGTATCAATATGGAATTTTGGCAAGGGAACCCTGTCTCAAATCCCTTGAACAACACTTTATATTTTTCTTTTTATTTAATTTCAGTCCACATGACATTGGGACCCTAGACCGAACCCCAACATCAACATTTCCTTTTTATTTACATCCTTTGAAAATTCTCTTTCTTGGCCGAGGGGTTGTTGGTTCGAACCCCCACATCCCTTTTTATTTTTTTTATTTATTTTCCTTGACTATCTCGAGTTGACCATGAGGTTGTGGGATCAAACCCCCACAACCTCTCTTTATTTTTCTTTTAATTCGCCTATACTGCCTAGAGGTCGTGGGTTCAACTCCCACGCCTCACATTTATTTTTTTTCGTTCTCTCTTAACTCTCCTCTATTGCCTTGAGGTTGTGGGTTCGATTCCCACGCCTCACATTTCTTTTTTTTTCATTTTCTCTTACTCTGCTCATAACCTTGAGGTCGTGGGTTCGATTCCCACGCCTCACATTTATTTTCTTTTCATTTTTTTTAAGTTCTGATTGAGAGGTTGTGGGTTCGAATCCCGCACCTCTCAATTCTTAATTTCATATATTAATTTCCAGCCAGGAGTACCCAAGTTCGAACCCCCCTCAACCCCATTTCTTAATTCACCTTTTTAGTGCTTTTCACGGGTGAGGTCGCGGGTTCGATTCCTAATGACCTCACCTAATTTATACTCATTTAAAATTACAGATTTGTTCATCTATGTTTAGCCGAAACAAACTTGTAATTTACTGGAAATTTTGTCACGTTTTTCAGCTCACTTCCTTCAACATTTACACGTGAATTCCTAGGGTAATTCGTAGATCATTTAATACATTCTTAGGTTCATTTTTCATGGATTGGTTTAGACAAGAGATTATCACTCAAATCATCCACATTTCAACTCATATGAACATAACTAATTACATAATCATTTGTACATGAAATACAACCACAACATTATATTTTTAATGCCTTAACCCGAGGCACATAGATACGTTCACATTGCACACACACGTACACATAATTTCGAAAAAACATAAACATAAGTCACATAATTCCGAACATACATATAAACACATAATAATCACGAAAACACGTTTCACCCCTAGTTTATTACCAGCAAAAACAACCAACCTATGATTCAATGGGAGCTAGTGACAGGGACATGCAACGGGGAACAACCCTAGTTTTCGGAATAGATTCGTCTGAACCTTATGGTGTCTCTTGGAAAAGGGACCAAGAGATAAGAGAACCCATACCTTTTTGATGTTCAAACCTAGACTTGCTTCCCAAAGAACTACTCCAAACACACGTCCAACACCAAAAATTCAACACCAAACTCGACGAAAAACCTTCTCTTTGCCTACGTGATTGATTAACGTTTGTTTTTCTTATTTTTTTTCGTGTGAAATATTCAAGTGTGAAGAGCTTTGGTTTACTTACTGTTTTTTTAAGTTATTTGGCGGAGAGAGTCCTGAGTGAGAGTGATAGAGACGTGAGAGAGAGAGAGATGAGTGTGGGAGAGAAGTGTTTTCTTAGGATTAGGAGTCCAGTTTAGGACTTAGTCAATTAAGGTTTTATTTAATTATTAAAAATCTGATTTCCTTTTATTTTCAATCAGATAATAAATAATAAATATAAATTAATTACATTAATTTACAAACTTAAATTAAAAATATTCATTGCTTCCACCTAGGTTCAAACCTGGGTGGAGCAAGACTTCACTTCAAGAGCCAATTTTTGGCCCTCTCTCCCCAAAATACCCTCCACCTTGTTAATTAAATAAATAATTATACATTTAGAGTAATTACGATACTACCCTTATCCTAGAAAAAGACCATTTTACCCCTAGACCCTCCAAACCTTAGATTTTTTCCTTTTTAAGTCCGGTAAAGACTCCTTCAAGTAAATCTTAGTATTCGAGAGCCCTACATGGTTGGACCCAACCTTTTCTAGATCAACTAACTCCCTAAGTTAGTTGGCTTGGATGTAGCAAGGGTTCAGAGTTCTGGTTCTACGTGCATCAATCAGTGTGAAACCGGTCTAATCGTAGGCATTCTAGACACATTAAACATTACTTAGCATATTCATTTTTAGGGTTGTTACAGAAAGAATCATACTTGAAATTCTATGGTTAACACTTCCCAAGAGGTGATAGAGTCCCTCGGTAACTCAGTCAACCATAAAGTATCTTCTCCCTTCGAAGAAAATTGAGACAACCTGAGATGGACCAATTCTTGCGATATGTTCTTAAATGAGAACAATCAAAAAACATCCACAACGTTCTAGATTCTCAGGAGATATCCCTCCAAATAACCTTCCAATTGTAGGAGCTGAAGCATGGTGTTTGTGATGTGAAAAACAAAATATCCTTCGGCCGGAGGTCAACAAATGGCTCAAACGCCACCCACTTGGATTGGTCAGTGACATTTAGGTCATTGACATCATTGAGGTTCCCAAAATCATCTTGGTGGACCACTTGACTACCATTACTTTTGTTATCCCTAATATCCTCCCCTCTCTTAACAGAAGCAACACAGAACCAAAAATAAGTAGATTAAAATATAGTTAAATAGATCACAATAAACTTCACTAAAAGAATTTTAAACAACATCCTTCCACAAAAGTGGAACCATTTTTTAACAAATTATATTGATGTTTTTAATTTATTTTTAAATTATCCTGATCAACAACACTAGCCTACAGTTTGAGTGTATACGAATCGAAGCTAGTCTAGTAACCCAATGAAGGACTAGGATCGCGTCCTAAGGGAGTTTTAATGAAAGTAGTATCTATATAGAATTTCATTCTAAATAGTGATAGTTTGAGATATTTTTGAATATGAAAACAGAGCAAATTCAATTTTTGACACCAAAGTATCAAATATCGAAAAAGGGTTTTTTCACAAGTAGTAG
The DNA here is from genome assembly GCF_001406875.1 of Solanum pennellii. Taxonomy (NCBI): domain Eukaryota; kingdom Viridiplantae; phylum Streptophyta; class Magnoliopsida; order Solanales; family Solanaceae; genus Solanum; species Solanum pennellii. The sequence continues at coordinate 72,271,268 of NC_028646.1, read as the reverse complement.
GATGCAATAAAATAAATGAAAACCAAGTATGGGAGAGATTGAGATTTCTTGGGGTATGATTGCTATATGTGAAGATAAAATTGGTGGGTACATACTTTCGGTAGCTATTTTCACAAAACAATGGTGACTAAGCTAAGCTTTAGGTTAAAGCAAGTTCACTCTTGGGAAACTTACCTTCTATCAAATGGATTCCTCTCGGACACCAACTCGTCTAAACTAACCAGCATACACCTTATCCATACTCTCTCTTTCAACGGAGTGCTTTGATATAGGACTAGGACTCACCCTCTCGGGATGAATCTCATGTCGACCCACTCCTTAGGAGATCATTCTAGTGGTCTTAGTTTCACGACCTCTCTATCGAGCAAGCTGAAAACACATGGGTAGTTTGGTATCTGCAACTACAAACCCATTACTTTAAACACCAACAATTAGGTGAAATCACTATTAAAATGCAATGTAATTTACAAGCAAGCAAGACTCAACAAATTAATCAACCCATAATTGCTAAATTACACCCCAGGAATGGGGTGTTTTTAGCCACTCATCGAGAAATAATGTAATATACTTAAAGGAACCAATTGGTATAAGAGATTAAACCCTAAAAGTAGCAAAAGAAGGTAAATAGAGAAAACCCACTTTGCAAATTGGAAGAAGAGATTCATTCTTCAAGCTTCCACAAAAACCCTCTCCAAACATTAGAGAAAACTTAAAAACGTGTAATGATTTCACTCTCTAATTTTCTATATGTAAATATAAAAGAGTTCAATATTTATATACTTCAGAAATGTGCTGGCGAATCTTCTGGTGCATTTAGTCATGATTGACCGAGTGATTCGACGAATAGCCTTTCGTTTAGTTCATTGTCACATGCACATTGATTTCCTTGTCTATGTATTTTGGATTGATTGGCTGAAATCTCCTGCTTTGCAAAACTGATCGGCGAAGCACCGACTACTCCTTTTCGTCGCCTTTTGATACAGTAGCTTCAGGGCTCACTTGCTGTAATTGAAGGCGAAAATTCTCTTCACTGTTGATCGCCAAGTGTTCTCAGCCATGCACACCTTTGCATCTTCAACTTTTTTTCTCCGTTTTGTTTTTGGTTTGTGTCGAAGTGTCCATGCTCCTATCAAATCCTCAAATACTTGAAACTCAGGAGTTTTTATAGATCAAATAAACAATATACAACACTATTTGATTCAAAATAAATCCCTAGATAAGTCCAATTTGAGGACTCATCAACACCCTCAATTTAAACTTTTGCTCGTCCTCAAGTAAAACTCAAGTTCAGCCATTCTAGTAGGATGTTTGAAATAGTGCTACACAATACTCAAACATGAATATGCAAAACAAGACTCAAAAATTACTCATGCATATCTCAATTGTATACTTTATGATTCGACTTGTGACATACCATTACCAAAGATTCTCCAGCTCACAATCCTTGCTGCTAATACAAGTTCAAGCTCAACAAAAGTATCTACATTACCTCACACAAAGAATGATTCCATTTACACACACGTAGATTTATCAACTCCGGATGAGGAATATCATGCAACACTCACACTGACAAAGAGGAACACAATGCATGTTTTCAACCATGGATTTTGTCTCGACCGGGGATGTAACACCTCTAAACTGACTTAGGTGAAGCTAGAGGCTAAAACTTGTGTATGAGGTTCTATACTCCTGAAATGGTTTATAATTGTGTTTATAATCAGTTCCTAAAGTTTGTTGATGTTTGGAGGACAAACATCTAAGAACGTCCGAGACGTTTGAGAACTAGTCGTTATGTGCTTGTATGTGTTTTTTGTGGTGTATTGTGGTTCTATGCCTTGTTGCATAAGTTAAATGAGTCAACGTCAAGGCACATTATATAATCGAGGCTAAAGAACCCCAATTGAAATTGGTTGGAGGTGTTGGACAATGAGCCAAGCCAAAAGGGACAAGCCTTAGCCAAAAAGCCAACGTTGTCCCAAGTTTGCAACTCACTGCCTCCATATTCACCGACCACTTCACGGCCAGTGGAGTTTACCACGGTCCGTGAAGGAGGTCGTGCACCTTCATTATATTCTTGGAGGCTTGGCAAGGCACTTTAGCCACTACCCCAAGGACCACGGACCGTCAAAGGGGTCGTGGAACACCTTCACGGACCGTGAAGGTGGACGTGGTCCCTGGGCGGGCTGCCCAAATTTCAATTTTGCCTAAGATTTTGAAAGGTTTATATCTTTAAAATAAAGTGTTTCAAGTTTTAAAAGCTTCTTTTAACTCATTATTTCAGAACCCCAAATCAAAACCCCAAAGTTCTCTCTCTAGAAATTCCTCCATTGTTGAAATCTCAAATGGTTTTCATCCTTGAATCTCTTTTCTTCAAGGAGCCAATCTTCAAAGTGGTTTTTCAAGACATTCTCAAAAGATGAACTTCTAAATTGTAATCTAGCCATGGGTTCTTGCATAAAACGTTTTGAATCAGTGTATTATGATTGCATTGATTCTTATTTGATGATTTTATACTGAAATTTCTATGAACCCATGCAAATCATAAATTCCATATTTTGGTTATATTATGGGTTATTTGATCATGTCTCTATACTATTGAATTCTTGTGTAGTTTACTTTGGGCTATTGAATTATGAAAGACCATGTTAGAATTATATGTAGACTGTCCTAATTTTATAAATTCATAATGTATTATCATGGATTAATTGTATATTGTAATTATTGGATTGGATTGGTAACTATGGCTATGGGTAAGAGCCTTGGTGTATTGGCGTGGTTGAATTTGCTATGGATTGGAGTTGTTAAGATTTGATTGGTTGTATGTTGACCTACCTTACTCTATATTGTATAGTATAGGTCTTGAATTATTATGATGTTTTGTATGGTCCACTTATGGTGGAAGTGCTTATGTGTTATACTTGTTAATAATATAGCCTCGTCGAATTACTTTATGAATTATGATATTGTTATGTTGAATCTTTGAGATCATTGTGAAGATTCATATGAGTAAGTGTATCTATGAAGACAAGTATGTCATCTTCTTATTGAATATATGTGATCATGATAGACCATAGTGTGTTTGTGTATACATGATATGGAGTGTGAATCTTCCTAGTTGACTATATGATCATTATGATGAGCTATGTTGAGTACTTTATAGATGTGTGTAGGATGACTTGCAAGTATACTTCGTTGTCTTTTTGTGCTTCTTGAATGATATGTTATATGTTGTAATGGAAAGTATGTTTGTTCTTTTTGTAGACTTGTGTCCCTTACTTGATGCATGAAGAATATGGATATGAACCTTGACTTAGAAGGATAAAGCACCTTTGTCATGAATGTATATGTGTAATTGAATTTGACCTTGAACATAGAGAAGAAGGTCAATTATTCGAAACCTTCAACCTAGTTAGGAGGGTGGACTCAAGGTTGGTTGGCTGGAACGACATGAAATCATCATTAGGAAAGTCATTGAACTATCCTATTTACAATTGTAGCCATCCCTAGGGGATTATGTTTGTTAAGATGTTTAATGATGTGGTTATGAACAATATATGGTACCTCTTCATATGATCCTTTATTGAATTACTCTATGAGAAAGCACAGAGTGAGTATGCTTGGGTAGTAGCTCTATTTAAGATGAGACTAGAGTACAAAGAAACCCTTGATATTCCACAATCATGTGCCTACATGGGATGTGTCCTAGTTCTACCAATGGAAAGTAGAAGACCCTCTATCGGAGTAGAGTTGACTCCGGATTCTATGCCTAGATAGTATTGTCTATGTCGGTTATTGCATATGCTCATCATGTGGGATACGTTCTAGTGTTGGATAAGTTCTGTGAAGTTTATGTAGTGGATGGGATGCTATCTAGACATTGCACGACTAGCACTACAACAAACATGATATTTAGCTACGAAATTATTAGGTACGATACATAATTCGTCACTAATAACTCACTTTTTGTGACAAAAATTACAGTCCGTATTAAAATGTATGAACCACACACTTTTAGTAACGAAACATAAAATTTTGTAGCAAAAATTAGCCGAATTGAATTTCTCACCAAAATATAGTTTGGCGCCATTTATTAAGTACCATTATGACAAATTTTAATTTTATCAGTGAAAAATTATTTTGTAACTAATAATCTATCCAATATGTGACAAACTATTACTTGTCTTAAAGTAAGTTACAATTTTGGACAAAAAAAAGGCTTTGTCAAAAAAAATTGTTGAAATAGCCACAAAATTTAATATTTATTTGTGACATTAGTTTTTGTCACTAACACTATAAGCAATCAATGATGATATTTTTATTGTGTCTAATCAATGTGTGTTGTAGTGACAACATAGTTTTGTCATTAAATATGCAATGTTTAAATAACGACGACTAAAATTCATAGCTAAATAATTAAACTATTTGTGAAGAAAAAAATTGCATAGCTAAATATAATAATCTTTGGCTACGCTTGTTTATGATTACTTGTGACAAATGAAGTATAATAATTTTATATTAAATATAAAAATTTCATTATATTATAACCCTCAATTTATATAACATTGAGTTAATGTCTTTGAAACATTTATTGAGTAAATATGTTTAAGATTTTGTCAATTAAAAGTGGTAAAAATTTACTATATTAATCAGGTGCGTCAAGTAAAAAATTGACAAGTAAAAAGGAGGGGGGGTGAGTATTTTATAATAACTCTCACTAAATTAGGAGTTTTTGAGAGTTCTTGGGCTCGCACCAATTTTGTAATAAACACTATTATATATATATATATATATATATATATATATATA
>NC_028646.1:72265221-72266239 GCF_001406875.1 Solanum pennellii | reverse complement strand
TTATATATATATATATATATATATATGATAATATTTGTATGTACTTGAAAATCTAGAATTATATAATTAAACTACTTAAAATCAAAGAATAATTTCATGAACAAATATTGGGTCCATGCAATGCATCGTGTTTTCCACTAGTAGTATATAAGACTCTATTAGCACACATGTCATGGTCGGTATGTGTGTTTTGTGAATTTTAATTAAATTAAAGTTCATTTTTTTCATTTGACTATGAAAGTATTAAAATGATTTCTAATAATTTAAATATTTCAAAACTACGTAAAAATTATTATAAATCATAATAATTTATTGAAAAAATGCACAAGTACCTCTTCAACCTATGCCCGAAATCCCAGAGACACGCTTATAGTATACCAAGGTCTTATTACCCCCCTGAACTTACTTTATAAGTAGTTTTCTACCCCTTTTAAGCCTACGTGGCACTATATTGAAAGAAAAAGTCAACCAGCGTTGGTCGCATAAGATAGTGCCACCTAGGCCGAAAAGGGTAGAAATTATTAATAAAATAAGTTCAGAAAGGTAATAGGACCTTAGTATACTGAGATTTCGGACATATGTTGAGGGGATACTTGTGCAATATCTCTAATTTATTAACTAAAATAATTTTAAAATTTAAATAAAAAGTATATGTTATTCCCCTTGTCCAATTTTCGTGACATTGATAAAAATATTATAATCGACATAATATTTTATGTATCTTTTAATTTTTAATTATTGTGATTGTTGACACCCAATTTTGTCCGACCTATAACCCTTTCCGAATTGCTATTTGATTATACTTTAATTATATACTTTAACATTCGTAATTTAGAAAATTACTATTATAATTATTATTATTATAACTATTATTATTATTATTAATATTATTATTATTTGTATTATTATTATTATTATTATTATTACTATTACTATTATTATTACTATTATTATTATTATTATTATTATTATCATTATTTATTATTATTATTATTATTATTATTATTATTATTATTAT
>NC_028646.1:72246002-72260458 GCF_001406875.1 Solanum pennellii | reverse complement strand
TAATATTATTATTATTAATATTATTATTACTACTATTATTATTATTATTATCATTATTATTATTATTATTATTATTATCATTATTATTATTATTATTATTACTATTATTATTATTATTATTAGTATATTATTATTATTATTATTATTATTATTATTATTATTATTATTATTTTTCTATTAGAAATCTGATTTTTTTAATTAAATCAGTAAATTAAATATTAATTAATTTAACTAATTCACTAAATACAATAAATCAATTTAATCATTGCTTCCACCAAGGCTCGAACCCGGGTGGAACAAGATTTTGCTTAAAGGGTAAATTTGACTTATCACTGTTAAAAATGAAATAAGAACAACATCAAGATAATACAGATGTTTAAATCACAAAAATTGACACAAGTCACTATTCTACTATAACACACACAATTCTCATATCATTTTTCTTTAAATTGTTTCTACTTCTTTAGATCCCGAAATCTATCTTGATTAAATTAATCAGTTTAATTGTTAGTAGTTTGAATCTGATATCTTACTTTAAATCAAATATATGAAGATGATAGTTTTTGCATTTGATTTCATTGATTGGGGTTTGCTTGAAGAAATTGTTGAGAGGGTGGCTTCATCATCATTAAAGATTTAATAAATCTTCGATTGATGTATGGAAAAAAAATTACTCGCTTCAATTAAAGATTAATTACTTCATTATTTACTTGCACATACATTTGTAGTTGCAAACTTCTTAATCATATAGGAAATCAACAAGGGGTGTATTGAAAGGTGTCGCTGCAAGACGTTAAAATTAGTTCATCATACACATAAATGATATGATGAACATATCATTCAAAATTTTCACGGACAAATGTCTAGAATGTGAAAATAAAGAAGCCATGTATTGCAATGGCATGATAATTATTTCTTTTAATTATCTTTAGGATGAATTCGAGTTGTTAATTCGTTATAATTAATAAATATCTGCTTATTTGATTTTATTTTTTCAGTTTAATTTTTTTAGAAATATAAATCTAGATGTTGGCCTATAATTAAATTACAAAGCTTCAGAAGGAGGACACGAAGCAACAACATATGCATTTGCTTTAATCTCACTATACTTAGGCGGTAACTATAGAGAATAAGGGGTGAAGACAATTGGAGAACTCAAGAAAACATAAAAACAAAGAGAAATAACAAGCCAATATCGACGTAGATTTCAACAAATCTTACGTTATATTTTTGTGTTACATCCTTTATTTGATAATAACCCCCCCTCCCCCTCTTTGTTTTTGCACTATTAAGCATGTTCCTATTGTTCGTAACACTGGCTTGGATAATTCAGCATATGAGAATTACTATGGTTGTCTCAGTGATAAAGAAATTTGGCACTTTCACAAATATTAGCCCTTTGCGTAATATATGTATGTATCTAACTTAAATATATTTTGTATTATGATGATAATGTAAATATATTTTTTGTGATATGTCATGGTGTTTTACTTACTCCTTTGATCATATTACTATCTTTCTTTTGATCAAATACCAACCATATGGCATCATTAGAAGTATACATGGTGTACACAAACTAGTTACAATTTTTTATTCTTGGCTTCTTAGATGAATTATAAAGTGTTCCGTAATATTGAAATGTATTTGTACGTGTAATGATGAAAAATAAGTGGATTAGAAAATTAATTGGAAGTTGTTTTGTGCATTTAATGGATTGAACATATTGGCGACTTGTATAAGTCATCTGCCAAATATATTTTCCAATTTCCATTTGTTCAAACAATCATTTTGTTTTGTTCATCTCTACTCTTTATTTTCTTTTTTTAACTGTTCTAATGCATAATAAATAACTCACACTATTAATCACAGTTTCGTATTAATTAACATGCTTCCAAGGGATCACAAAATGAAATCCACAATAAATTCGAAAAATTAATGAACATGATTGGGTTCGTTGAAATATTTTGGATCAGAAACATTTAAGATATCTCCCTACATTTATTAATGAGTATTGATGCAAGCCCCAATAAATGAACATCATTGACTTCATTTAAAAATGAGTATTGATAACATATTAATGTAACAAAAATCCTAAATTATAAAATCATATAATTCATGAATGTGTTACATAAATGTGTTTCTTCTTTTTTATTTGAATCTAAGTAACTTAATGTTTATATTACATTTAAATTAGATTAACAATAAAAATTCACAATAATATAACACAGCTCACCCATCACGTGTCACATCATCTTGAAACTTCCATGAATAATGTTCTACAAAACTAATAATTACAACTCACATCTATTCTATCAATTCGATTCAAGAAATTTTTAAAGAAAGTCTTCTATTGCACAACCCCAGAAATTTGATAACATTAAATTATGAAGAGGTTTTGTGGTTCTGTAGAAACGATTGAGAAAAGCATACTCATAGATATTGTTGAAAGAGTTGCTTCTAGGTCATTCAAATACCTAATAAATCTCCGTTTTGAGGTATTTATTAACAAATTTAATATAGATATTTGTGACATTTTTATTTCATCAACAATTTGGGTAGTGAAGAGAGCGTTCTCCAGAAGTTGACATTCCAGGACTTCCCTGTGTTGTCTTGGTTTGTTAGGACAAGGGAACAAGTAGAACAAAGGGATTTGTTTATTAGGAAGTGCATGGATGCTGGAAATAAAGAAGCCCTGTACAAAATTGGAACGATACTCATTTTATATATGCTTTTCAATTTGCTATTTTCATCGAGTTTTTTCATTTAACTTAAAGATCCTTAAAATAATGTTTCTGTGCTTCTTTTGACACATGATTTTTTTTTAAAAAATAATTGCGTAGCCCTTGCATTGCAAAGGCTTTAGGACTCCAAAAAAAGAGGACACAATGGCGCAACATATGTGCTTGCCATTATTTTCATTTTCATTGGCTCCAACGACATATGTGACACAATCAAGTTCATCGGCCAAATGAAAGAATCTCTCTCTAAGAGAAGTCAACTAAAAGAATGGAGGGACAGTTTAATCAATATTATTGACAATGTTTAGGTTAGTAATCCCATTTTTGATGCAACTACCAGACTGTTGTTGCTCTGGTGAACATGAAGTCCTGTTCGGTCAGTGGATGCCTTGTCGACAGTGATGAAGAACTGGAATTTTAAAATTATTATGGATGTGCTTCTGATATTGAGGTTGATCATGTTTTAAGGTTTTTCCAGTTTGGATTGTAATTTATCTTCCTGCTTTGCAACTTCTTGTTGGAGCTAAATTATGTGCATAAATTGGTACTTCGGAATACTTTTAATACCAATTTATGAGATTGTAATTTAGATTTTTAAGTATATATTACATATGTATATGTTTTTTATTCTATTTATGAACTAATTATATTTGACTTTTAACTAACTTTGTTATTACATTCTTTATTTAAGTGGATTCTTTTAAAAGATATTGTGATGAGAAATTTTGGGATGTTAAGCAAAACAATTATAAAATTTGGGGACCTAACCTAGACTCGAACTCGCGACCAACAGATTAATTGTTAAACTCTAACCATTCACATTGCAATAGCATTCGACAATAATTAAAAAAGCAAATATATTTAGTCTTAATATGGAACAATTCCAAAATTAATTTGTATTGAAATTCTATTGATTATATTATATATTTTTATGGTAAGACGCTCCAAAATATGAAGTCCATTTTTTTAATGTTAAAAAATTAAGAGTCGCCCATAAATTGTTAATTTTCAAAATAAACTCTCTTTATCATAATTTATTTTCACGGTAAAATTCAGAATCCAAAATTTAAATAAAATTTGCTAAAATAAATAGTATTTAGACGCGTCTTTTTCGTCACAATCTTTGCATCCAATGTTTTAAGAAGCCGCAAAGCCCTAGAAATCTACAACCCATTGCATTCTAAATTCTTCACCAAAATCATCCTTCAATGGAAAATTTCAAGACGATTTTCTCTTCCTTTTAATCACTAGACAGTGGATTACTTGACAACATTGTAGAAAGGGTGACTTCTAAATCGTTCAAGGATTTGATTAATTTCAGACTTAGGTAATAATAATGTTTCTTTTTCAATGTATTATTTATTTTTTGTTTACTAAATCGTCGATTTTTAAGTTGTAAAATTTTTAATGACATAGGACATCAAAGGTGGATTTACACGTATCTATCACTGTTTGACGTTCCGATTAATCCATTCACACTAACAAACTATGAAAATTACAGAAAATTTGAGACGTTCATGAAGCGGTGCATAGAATTTGGAAACACTAAAGCGTTGTACAGAACAGATGTGGTAATATTTATTTTCTTAAAAAAACATATTTGTCTGGTTATAAAATTTTATCAAAACTTTAATACGTTCTATTTCATTGTTATGTGTTTTTACTTTTAGAGGAACTATTTCGAAAATAATAATACAGATAAAGCACTTCAAATGTTGGAAAAAGCATCAGAAGGAGGCAACAGACCTGCAAAAATGTGTTTATCTTAATCTCTATATTCTTAGGCGATGAATCCAAAAGGGATGGAATACAGACGATTGGCGAGATGAAAGTAACACAAGAACAAAGACAAATAACTGGCAGTGTAGACAACATCTTCAAGAACTCTTAGGCACAATTTCTATGTTTAATTGAGTATTTGTTGTTCAACCACCCCCACGTTGTTGCACTAGACTATTATATGCACTTATACTAGAAATAACCCAATTGGATATGATAGTGACGAATATGAGGAACAAGACTTGTGTTATGGTTGTACTAGCGATGAAGAAGTTACCATTTTTGGCTTTTACTAGCCAATTTCTTAAATGAATTTTGATTCTTAACTATATTATATATGTTTAACTCTCTCCTATGCATCAATGATCTTCACAAACAATTGCAAATATTTAAACAATGTAATAAAAAATTGAACATAATGTATTGTTTTTACTTATAACTTTTTTGAAATCCATATGTGGTAGCTATTCAATTTCTATTTTCATAAATCTATGCATAACATATACTCAAGTGTTATCTATTTAATGTGCTATGTAAAAAACCCATAACATAATACAACATATACTAGTATCAAGATAATAACTAGTAATAAGCAAAGTGCCTAAGTTTTTCAACACTGCTACATCCATAGCGATGCTCATCTTCCTCATCATCTTCACTATCCCAACCAATCTTACGAACATAAGGAACATGCTTAATAAGACAACATCTCGGGGGTACATTATCAAATATAGGATTTAACACAAAGTAACATTCCTTGATTTCTTGAAATCTACAAAGATACTATCTTGTTATCTCTCTTTGTTCTTTGATAACCTTCATTTAGACAATTATCTTTACCCCTTGTTCTTTATAAACACCGCCTAAGAATATCGATATTATGTCAAAAGAATATATTGCATCGTCACGTCCTCAATTTGGAACTTTTTGAATTAATTCTAGGGCAACATATGAATTTATATTTTTAAAAAAATTATTTTTGAAAAAAAAATTAAACAAACATGTATTATTAAGAACAAATTAAGAAGTCCAATACATACAAAAAAAATTAAATTAAACTATTATCAGGTCTTTTCGATACATGGCGTCTATATTTCCACAATCTATGCATTTGTCAATGAAACGTTTGAATGATGCAATTCTCAAATCATTTATGAATCGAAAACGTCCAATCCATTCCAGCGACACCTTACCATATACCCACTGTCACTTCCTATATCATTAAGAAACTTGCAACTACAAAATCTATGAGTTAGTAAAGAATAAAGAAAATAATTAAACTTGAATTCCGGTAAATACCTTAGTCGAAGATTTATTAAATCTGTGAAAGAGGAAGAAACCACCCGTTTTACAATCTCTTCAACCAAACCACTATCAATTAAATCAAAACAATTAGGTAAATTTTTCGATCTCTTCATTTTTTTTCAATGAAAATAGATTTTCGGATTCAAAGAAGTTTCAATTCAAAGTGAAAAATTAGGTAAAATTTTTTATATTTGTCTTCTTACATGACTGTATAGGTAATGAATAGTTGCAAGTTTGAAACTCTTTCAAAGTAGTAATAGTGTAATGAAGTGAAGAGTTGACAGAGTTGTGACTTTTAATTTTGTTATGTGGAAATGAAAATGAATGGTATTGAGAGTGCATTGGAAGTTGTTCCATAAATTAGATCAGTTCATTTAATGAAGTAGTTGTCGAGGTATTCGTTCCAAAAAGCTACTCTCTTCTCGTACCATTACTTCGTAATGTTTTTAGAAAATAACTTATCTTCTAAGCTGATTTATTGACAAACATTATGTGTGAAGTTTATTAATATACATATCAACATATAAGTATCTTTTTAAACCCTACTAATTATTTTTTATGATGTGCTATCATTTCAATATCACAATCCACATGCAATGTACATCCAATTTCACTTAATGGAACGAAACTCTTGATGAAAATCATTAAGTTAGAGTATCGCATTTGATTTATAGAAAGAATACAAAAATGAATATTGGAACACTTTAATAAATGCATAATGAATACATACATGTACATTTTGCAACATTTAATGAAAGAGTATTATTTACTTCAAAGGTATAATTCGGTTTGACTTTTTAACAAGTAATGGGTGTCTTCTTTAATCTTTGACTAATAACTTCATCTTTAAATAGTCTATTTTTTAAAAAATTAATTAAAATTATGGTCTATTCTAGAATCGAACTCATGATCTATAGACTAATCGATTAACAATAAACATTCGCGCTGCAATAGCATTCGTTCATATTGACGAGGGGAAATGGATTTAGTCTATTTCATATAAGTTGTTTAATGTGAATCACTATGGAATATTAAAAAATGAGACATTATCAATAAATATGGTCTAATCAATCCTAAAGTGTGAAGATAAAAATATGTAAAGATGACATGTACCGTAAGTAATTATTGTTACCCAACTATAACTTGATCATGCATATTTATGCATTCAATTGACATGTATTTGTGAGTGACCATAACTTATATGTTACTATATACTTTAGGTTTGTTTTCATCATAATGATTCGACTTATAATGATGAAAAATCTTCAATTATTCTTGTCAATACCCAAAAATGGGTGTGATGGCACTCGTCTTATCCCACCAAGACAAGTCAGCCTAAAACCCAATATCTAACAAAGTGCGAAAGTAAATGACAATCCAACAACAATTTCTATTATGAAACCAAGTGATATTAATTCAATCCCCAAAACCAGGTTGTCACGTGCACAAGCCTCTAATGTAAATATTAGAATTGAAACAAAATAGAAGTCTAAAATGAAGTTGTCTTTCAAGTAAAAACAAAGTCATAAACTGGAGTAGGAAAGTTCGCTGAGATGACAAGCAGCTACCTCACAATCCTCCACAAGATGCCTCGGAAACGAAGAGAATGGAAGGTATCACAAAAATCCGGGCTCGTAACCTACAAAAGTTTGTAGAAGCAAGGGGTGAGTACCAAACCACGCGGTGCCCAACAAGCAAACCTCTAAACACAAGTTAAGTGAACAAAATACGGGTACTCCTTACACCCTATCTAAACCTCCACGCTACAGCCTAACAGTTTACAGTTTACAAAACACACAACTCAATAACAACACTCGATCAGTTTACACATTCTCAATAACAACCAATATTCAACAGTCACAAGCTTCACGAGAAACAATCACAAGATCAGCAAAACACGTGTTCAAGTTCATCAATAATAAAATGTGCAATGCCATGAGATGCAATGTCAAATATAGTGATGCATGTCTTTCTTAACGACACACACCCGCTGTCTCTTAGTCCGTGACCCATGGGGGACATATCTGTCCATGCATCTGTCGCGGCGCACGATACGACCCTCGATAATAGTAACCTTCGCGGCGCGCGATACATCCCTCGAAATATGATATCCATCGCGGCGCGCGATACGACCCTCGAAATGGTACATCCTCTTACCACAACCATGTCTCAGATACAATGCAAATGACATGCTCAAATGAAAATGAGGAGATAACCATTTTGATACCAGAGCGCAATTTACAACAAGGAATACAACACCAACAAATAAGCAACAAGTCTCCAAATCATTCTCAACATCACACAAGGAAATACACGAATTTCATACGCTTACCAAGAGTTTAGAAATCCACTTGCCTTAGTCAATCGAATAATTACTCTTGGACTTGAGCCTTCCCTTTCCGTTGAGCTTCCGAATCAATGGAATCTATTCAAGTATATATTCACAATAAGGTTTCAAAACTAACAACACTCACACTTTTATGTGTTTAATCTTAACCTAAAAAATTCACTCCAAATTTATAATCAAGTTCGTAATTCTTGATGCCAAGTAACATTTCAACTATTATATTTTCCAAGTTTCAAGTCTAGAATTTCATCCCAATTTTCTTTTTCAATATCATAATTTAAATGGTACTTACAAAATATCATTCACCCAATATTTAAATAATATACATACCAATATATCAAAATTTGAACCATAATATAATAACTAAGAATCTAAAAATTACACTCGATAGAATTCATATTTACGTAGCAGAATTATGATCCATTTTCTTTCTTTTCAACTCTTTTCCTCTAACCCATGATTCACCAAGCCTTCAACCCTAAAGATTTTATATAATATATATATAATTACACATCTTAATATATCACATTTGGATCTTAGTATGGTAACCATAATACAAAATCCTACCCAACAATCGATTAAGCCACCAATGACCTTCAGAATTAATATCTTAAACTGACATACATTACACCAAAAAGAATTATCAAAATTCTAGGATTTCCAATGGTTGACTCGTCAAGATTATAATTAATAGCTTTCATGTCTATGACTACTTAATTTACTACATAGTTTCTCATAATTTCTTTTCAAACACAGCACATAAAAAAATAGTGAACTAGCCGCTTTCTCAAATCAATATGCAAACAAAAATAAACACAACCTTAGCCTATTATTATATTATACATATATATAAAATTTCCAATGAAAATTACTTAAATATTAATTATTACCACAATGAATCATATTTAGAAAATGTCCACACAAATTGCCAGAATCCACGTGCACAATAACCCTTCAAAGTCAATTTTCTCTTTCTTTTTTTTTCTTTTTCCTATTTCACCACTAATTATATATATTATAAAAGAATTTCACAATTATTCATGTATACAAAATCATTATTTAGGAATTTTGTTCTTACCGATGTAGCTTGGCCGCCGATTTGATTATGCAGAGGTTATGAAATCCTAACCGGGAGGTTTCCTGTTTGTTTTATTATTATTATTAAAAAAAAGATTTAAAATGATATAGGTTATTAACTTAATATTTTGACTTGGCCCATTAACCACCAATATAATAAATTATTTAATATATTTCCATTAATTAGATAACTGTAGTTTTTTTTAAAAAATCAACTTTACCGACTAATTATAAATGACTCGGAACAACTATCGGGAGGGTTAAAACTATAACTTTTATGAAATTTTCTAAATATGACTTTTCGGGTCATTACATTATCCACCACTAAAAATCATGTTCATCCTCGAACACAAAGTGAAAGAAAGTACCTGAAGCTTCAAAAATCTGAGGGTATCTGGCACGCATGTCGGACACTACCTCCCAAGTTGCCTCTCCCACCGATCGGTGCTTCCACTGCACTTTTACTGAAGCAATCTCCTTGGTCCTAAGATTCGAATCTGCCTATCCAAAATAGCTATTGGCTCCTCCTCAAATGTCAAGTCTGGACCCAACTCCACAGAATCACGTGAAAGCACGTGAGATTCATCCGGAATGTACTTCCGAAGCGTAGAGACATGAAAAACAGGATGAACTGCCGACAAACTAGGTGGCAAGGCCAACTTATAGGCCACCTCTCCCACTCTGCTCAAAATCTCAAAAGGTCCAATGAATCTAGGGCTAAGCTTGCCCTTCTTTCCGAACCTCATCACACCCTTCATGGGTGATACTCGGAGCCAAACATGATCACCCTCCATAAACACTAAGGCTCTAACTCTTCGGTCTGCATAACTCTTCTGTCGACTCTGAGCTATCAATAATCTATACTGAATCATATGGACTTGCTCCATAGCATCTCTAAGCAAGTCTGTATCCAAAGAGTCCATCTCCGCCAAATCAAACCAACCAATCGGAGATCTACACCGTTTACCATACAAAGCCTCAAATGGGGCCATCTGGATACTAGAGTGATAACTATTATTGTAGGCAAACTCTGCTAAGGGTAAATGTCGATCCCATCTAGCACCGAAATCGATCACACATGCTCGAAGCATATCTTCCAACACCTGAATCGTCCGCTCAGACTGACCATCTGTCTGAGGGTGAAAGGTTGTACTCATATCTAACTGGGTACCCAGACCATGCTGTAGTGCCTTCCAGAAGTGAGAAGTAAATAGTGAACCTCGATCCGATATGATAGAAACAGGAACTCCATGTAGTCGTACAATCTGACTGATATATAGCTCGGCTAACTTTTCTGTCGTATACTTCACCCGAACTGGGATGAAGTGGGCAGATTTCGTCAGCCTATCCACAACGACCCAAATAGAGTCATAACCAGCCACTGTGGTAGGCAAACTCACAACAAAGTCCATGGTAATCCGCTCCCACTTCCAAGTAGGAATAGGCATCCTCTGAGATACACCCCCGAGCCGCTGGTGCTCACACTTGACCTGCTGGCAAGTCAAACACCTCGAAACAAAGTCTGAAATGTCCCTCTTCATCCCACACCAACAGTAATGTTCNTAATGCTGACTCAGATCATGATACATCTTCGCCGCTCCCGGATGGATGGAATATCGAGAACAATAGGCCTCCTCAAGAATCAATCTAATCAAATCAACTGTCCTGGGCACACAAATTCTGCCTCCGATCCGCAAGATACCATCAGAATCAAGGACAGCCTCATTAGCTTCCCCTCTCAATACTTTGTCTCGAATAAGACATAATTTTCCATCATCAAACTGGTGTGCACGGATTTGCTCGACTAAAGAAGACCGAGCCTCAATAAAAGCAATCATCCCATCCCTCTCCTCTGAGATCTGCAATCGGACAAGACTGTTAGCTAACAATTGAACATCTCTAGCCAATGGTCTCTCCTCAATACCAAGAGATTCAAGACTCCCCATGCTATGAGTCTTCCTACTCAAAGCATCGGCCACAACATTAGCCTTCCCCGGATGATACAGAATGGTCACATCATAGTCCTTCAGCAACTCAAACCATCTCCGCTGCCTCAAGTTCAAATCTCTCTGACTAAAGATATACTGGAGACTCCGATGATCAGTGAAGATCTCACAATGCACTCCATACAAATAATGACGCCATAACTTAAGTACAAATACCACAGCCTCCGACTCCAGATCATAAGTAGGGTAGTTCTTCTCATGGGACTTCAATTGCCTAGAAGCATAAGCAATCACTTTCCCCTTCTGCATCAACACACCACCCAATCCAACTCCTGAAGCATCACAATACACTGTAAAGTCTACACCCTCCTCAGGTACAGTCAACGCAGGAGCTGAAGTCAATAAAGTCTTGAGTTTTTGAAATCTCTTCTCACACTCATCAGACCACTGAAAACGCACATCCTGTCGAGTCAATCTAGTTAATGGAGCTGCAATAGTAGAGAAACTCTAAACAAATCGTCGATAATAGCCTGCCAATCCCACAAAACTCTGAATCTCAGTAGGTGAAGTAGGTCGCGTCCAGCCTCTAACTGCCTTAATTTTTGCCGGATCTACTCTAATACCCTCCTTGGACACCACGTGTCCCAAGAATGTCACAGAAGTAAGCCAGAACTCACACTTTGAGAACTTGGCATACGACTTCTCTTCTCTCAACCTCTGAAGTACAATCCTCAGGTGTCGGACATGGTCCTCCTCAATTTTAGAGTAAACCAAGATGTCATTGATGAAAACAATCACAAAAGAATCAAGGTATGGTCGAAAAACCCCATTCATCAACTCCATGAATGCTGCAGGAGCATTAGTCAATCCGAAGGACATCACTAGAAACTCATAATGCCCATACCGGGTTCGAAAAGCTGTCTTAGGGATATCTGATGCCCTAATCTTTAGCTGATGATACCCAGACCTCAAATCAATCTTAGAGAACAATGATGCTCCCTGTAATTGATCAAATAAGTCATCAATACGCGGAAGAGGATACTTATTCTTCACTGTTACTTTGTTCAACTGTCTGTAATCAATACACATCCCCATAGGCCCATCCTTTTTCTTCACAAACAATACAGGTGCACCCCAAGGTGATACACTAGGGCGAATAAAACCCTTACTCAATAAATCCTGCAACTGATCCTTCAATTCTTTCAACTCTGCTGGGGCCATACGATATGGAGGTATAGAAATAGGTTTAGTGCCAGGCTCCAAATCAATAGCAAAATCGATATCCCTATCGGGAGGAACACCTGGAAGATCAGAAGGAAATACATCGAGAAACTCCTGAACCACGGGAACAGAGTCCATGGGAGGTGATTCAACACTAGTATCCTGAATAAACGCTAAGTAAGATAAACACCCCCTCTCCACCATTCTTTGAGCACGGATGAAAGAGCTAACCTTGCTAGGATAAGAACCACTAACACTCTTCCACTCAACCCTCGGAACACCAGGCATTGCTAAAGTCACAGTCTTAGCATTACAATCAAGGACAGCGTGATAAGGAGAAAGCCAATCCATACCAAGATAACATCAAAGTCTACCATCCCCAGAATGATTAAGTCTACCCAAGTGTCATACCCAGCCAAAGAAACAAGACAGGATCGATACACTCGATCCACCACTAAGGGCTTACCCACGGGTGTAAAAACACGAATAAGTACAGTCATGCTATCATATATCATATCAAATTTAGCAGCAAAATACGTAGACACATAAGAGAATGTAGAATCTGGATCAAACAACACAGACGCAGGTCGATGGCATACTGGGATGATACCTGTAATAACATCATCAGAGGTCTCCGCCTCAGGTATCCCGGGGAAAGCATAGCAGTGGCCTCCTCGTCCACCTCCATCCTGGGTGGTACCTCTACCCCCACTCTGCTGAGCTGCAACACCACTACTAGAAACTCTATCACCTCTACCTGACTGAACTCTGCCATGACCTCTACCCTGTGGTGCTGGTGGTCTAGTCTGGAGTGAAGAATTAGGTCGAGGCCCACCACGACCTCTTTGAGAAGTACACTGCCGCATTAGATGATCGGGATCTCCACAAGTAAAACAAAATCTCTGACCTGGGAACTGCTGTGTGGACCCTGAAAACCCACTATAATTTCCTCGCCCTGTAGTTCGCTGCTGTGAACCGTACGAGCCCTGACCCGGGCTATAAGAACCCCTAGATGTCTGGCCGCCCTCAAATGTCGGCATAGATGCATGAATAGGTCCCCGCTGCTGAAAAGAACCATTCACTCTCTGTGATTCCCTACCACCAGATGAGGCACCATGAAACTGGCCTGATATACGGGCCCCTTTAGGGTCCCCAAACTCCTCTCTCTCCATCAATTCCGCCTCTTTGGCGGCGCTCACAATGGACTGGAAAGAAGTCCCCTCCCTAGATGTCCGAAACACAGCTGACCTGATAGAGAAAGTCAATCCCCTCACAAATCTGCGGATCCTCTCTGTCTCATTTGGAATAATGGCCAACGCATGCCTAGACAACTGGCAAAAACGCGCCTCATACTCTGTAACCGATAAACCATCCTGTCTCAGACTCTCAAACCTCAAGCGACTCTCCTCTCTCACGCTCCATGGGATAAAACGATCTTGGAATGCACTAGCAAACTGCTCCCAAGTCACTGGAGGAGATCCAACTGGCAAAACCCCCGAATAAGTCCTCCACCAGTCTCTCGCTGGTCCACGAAGCCGGAGTGTAGCATATCGAACCCCATGTGATTCAGCTAATCCAACCACCTCTAGTAACTCTCGGCAGGTAGTTAGAAACTCATGAGCGTCCTCGCTCTTCCCACCCTGAAACTGAGGTGGGTCCATCTTTCGAAATCTCTCATACGTACGCTGATCATCCTCTGTCAAAACAACCATCGATGCAACTTGACCCCCAACTGCTGGCGCAACATCATTCTGAACCGCGGGATCTACTGGTAGTTGCCCCACCGCATCCTGAACAACTGGAGCTTGTTGCTGCTCTTGGGTCTAAGCCCCCTCTCTAGTACGAAAGTCATGTGGTGTGGTAGTCGCACCACCACCCTGAGAAAAACCCTCTAGCACACTTAACACCCTCAATAGTGTATCCTGAAGCAAGGGTGTGACTACAGGATCTGGAGGAACCTGATCCTCTCTACCATCAATCTGAGGTCGTGCTAGAGTGGAGGTTCTGTAGAGACCTCTCTAGCACGACCTCTCACTGGTGCTG
>NC_028646.1:72242738-72245797 GCF_001406875.1 Solanum pennellii | reverse complement strand
TAATCTTTATAGCCTCTCAGAGATGAGTACAGACGTCTCCGTACTGATCCTTGAGACTCTACGTAGACTCGGCTTGTATACACGTGAGACCTATGAACCTGGGGCTCTGATACCATTTTTGTCACGACCCAAAAATGGGTGTGATGGCACTTGTCTTATCCCACCAAGACAAGTCAGCCTAAAACCCAATATCTAACAAAGTGCGGAAGTAAATGANAAAAAAAAACCAAGTCATATTAATTCAATCCCCAAAACCAGGTTGTCACATGCACAAGCCTCTAATGTAAATATTAGAATTGAAACAAAATAGAAGTCTAAAATGAAGTTGTCTTTCAAGTAAAAACAAAGTCATAAACTGGAGTAGGAAAGTTCGCTGAGATGACAAGCAGCTACCTCACAATCCTCCACAAGATGCCTCGGAAACGAAGAGAATGGAAGGTATCACAAAAATCCGTGCTCGTAACCTACAAAAATTTGTAGAAGCAAGGGGTGAGTACCAAACCACGCGGTGCCCAACAAGCAAACCTCTAAACACAAGTTAAGTGAACAAAATACGGGTACTCCTTACACCCTATCTAAACCTCCACGCTACAGCCTAACAGTTTACAGTTTACAAAACACACAACTCAATAACCACACACTATCAATTTACACATTCTCAATAACAACTCAATATTCAACAGTCACAAGCTTCACAGAGAAACAATCACAAGATCAGCAAAACACGTGTTCAAGTTCATCAATAATAAAATGTGCAATGCCATGAGATGCAATGTCAAATATAGTGATGCATGTCATTCTTAACGATACACACCCGCTGTCTCTCAGTCCGGGACCCATGGGGAACATATCTGTCCATGCATCTGTCGCGGCGCATGACACGGCCCTCGATAAAAGTAACCTTCGCGGCGCACGATACGTCCCTCAAAATATGATATCCATCGCGGCGCGCGATACGACCCTCGAAATGGTACATCCTCTTACCACAACCATGTCTCAGATACAATGCAAATGACATGCTCAAATGAAAATGAGGAGATAACCATTTTGATACCAAAGCGCAATTTACAACAAGGAATACAACACCAACAAATAAGCAACAAGTCTCCAAATCATTCTCAACATCACACAAGGAAATACACGAATTTCATACGCTTAACAAGAGTTTAGAAATCCACTTGCCTTAGTCAATCGAATAATTACTCTTGGACTTGAGCCTTCCCTTTCTGTTGAGCTTCCGAACCAATGGAATCAATTCAAGTATATATTCACAATAAGGTTTCAGAACTAACAACACTCACACTTTTATGTGTTTAATCTTAACCTAAAAAATTCACTCCAAATTTATAATCAAGTTCGTAATTCTTGATGTCAAGTAACATTTCAACTATTATATTTTCCAAGTTTCAAGTCTAGAATTTCATCCCAATTTTCTTTTTCAATATCATAATTTAAATGGTACTCACAAAATATCATTCACCCAATATTTAAATAATATACATACCAATATATCAAAATTTGAACTATAATATAATAACTAAGAATCTAAAAATTACAATCGAAAGAATTTATATTTACGTAGCAGAATTATGATCCATTTTCTTTCTTTTCAACTCTTTTCCTCTAACCCATGATTCAACAAGCCTTCAACCCTAAAGCTTTTATATAATATATATGTAATTACACATCTTAATATATCACATTTGGATCTTAGTATGGTAACCATAATACAAAATCCTACCCAACAATCGGTTAAGCCACCAATGACCTTCAGAATTAATATCTTAAACTGACATACATTACACCAAAAAGAATTATCAAAATTCTAGGATTTCCAATGGTTAACTCGTCAAGATTATAATTAATAGCTTTCATGTCTATAACTACTTAATTTACTACATAGTTTCTCACAATTTCTTTTCAAACACAGCACATAAAAAAACAGTGAACTAGCCGCTTTCTCAAATCAAAATGCAAACAAAAATAAACACAACCTTAGCCTATTATTATATTATACATATATATATATAATTTCCAATGAAAATTACTTAAATATTAATTATTGCCACAATGAATCATCTTTAGAAAATGTCCACACAAATTGCCAGAATCCACGTGCACAATAACCCTTCAAAGTCAATTTTCTCTTTCTTTTTTTTTCTTTTTCCTATTTCACCACTAATTATTTATATTATAAAAGAATTTCACAATCATGCATGTATACAAAATCATTATTTAAGAATTTAGTTCTTACCGATGTAGCTTGGCCGCCGATTTGATTATGCAGAGGTTATGAAATCCTAACCGGGAGGTTTCCCGTTTGTTTTATTATTATTATATAAAAAAAAGATTTAAAATGATATAGGGTATTAACTTAATATTTTTACTTGGCCCATTAACCACCAATATAATAAATTATTAAATATATATCCATTAATTAGGTAACTGTAGTTTTTTTTAAAAAAATCAACTTTACCGACTAATTATAAATGACTCGGAACAACTATCGGGAGGGTTAAAACTATAACTTTTATGAAATTTTCTAAATATGACTTTTCGGGTCATTACAATTCTGAAGATGATCAAATATATACTAAACAATTTTATTTAAGAAAAAATATGAAATTAAAAATTATTTAAATCCTAAAATATTTAAATAGCCTATTTTTTAAAAATTACTTAAAATTGTGGCCTATCCTAGATTCGAACTAGTGACCTATAGACTAGTCGATTAATCCTAAATCATTTGCGCTGCAATAACATTCTTTCATATTGACGAAGGGAAATGTATTGTAACGACCTGTTTAGTCGATTCGAGCAGTAAGATTATTTTGATAAAAACTGACTGGGTCGAGGGACCACGCGACGGACCGTCATGGTCACGACGGCCCGTGATGGATTCCGTCGTCCCATACTTGTAAATTTCCTTCTGCTACTTTTCTCATTACCCTCGACGACAAGTAGGACGAACCGTCATAGGCACGACGGACCGTCGAGGGGCTTCGTTCCAAAACACTTAAACTCTGAAAATCTGGGTACTGAGATCGACTCTCTGAACT
>NC_028646.1:72204077-72235830 GCF_001406875.1 Solanum pennellii | reverse complement strand
TCGTCCGCAACTCTAGCCAGTCTTCAGCACGTCAGATTTCAGGGTGAGCTATTATTCCTAGCTCGGGCTGGATTCTCTTCTTCGCGTCTTGATGTCTTTGAAGTTCGGACATGGACCATCGTTTTACTTTTTTTAGTTCTTAATTACTCTTAGACTTAGAAATTTGAGGATAGATGTTCTTGATGTGATGACTTCCAGATTTTTGGGGATCATAAGTATTATATTTTAGAAGTTATTTAATTGATTTCGTTAATGAGTTTTGGCCTTCCGCATTTTATTTATAATTCATAATTTATATACTGGTAAATGTTGGGGTTTAGATTTGTCGGTTCGCTCACATAGGAGGATAAGTGTGGGTGCCACTCGCGGCTCGTTTTGGGTCGTGACATGTATTTATTCTATTTCATATAAGTTGTTTAATGAAAATCACTATGGAATATTATAATATGAGAAATTATCAATAATATGGTCTAATCAATCCTAAAGTGTGAAGATAAAAAGATGTAAGGGATCTATGTACGTAAGTAATTGTTATTACTCAATTATAACTTGATCACGCAAATTTATGCATTCAATTGACTTGTAATTGTGAGGGACGATAACTCATATGTTACTATATACTATACAATTGTAAAACATCATCATGATTCGACTAATACTAATGAAGGATCATCAATTCTTGTAAAAACGTTTCAAATAAATACATTTACAATCTTCTTTAAAAAATCAAAAATAAATTAAATTTACACGAAATCCAAAAATCATAAAGTGATTTTAAAATAGATAACTCAAATGGGGTACTTATAACCTAGCCTCAAACTCCTTAAATATGGACTAAACGATTATGCTTTAACCTTTCGCGCTTCAATAACATGCATTGATAATAGGAACCAATATATTGTTTATTTTGATTAAGTTTTTAAAATTAGTAACTAAAAGTATATAAGTTTACATGCTCAATCCACAATATAGAGAAAGGTAAAAGATAAAGGTCTAAACCAAAAGACAATGCAGAAAACAGCACATTCCAAAAAATAATATAATGCTAAATGAAAAGAATATCAGAAGATTCTCATACAAAATTAATGTGTTGTTATTGTTCCAAAAACAAATCCCACAAAAAACATTGCTTTCATAAGTATATCTTGATGTTTAAATAAAAATTTCTTTACATCAACATGCAATTAATAATAAAATACTTTCATAGTACTTTCGTAGCTAAATTTCACTCTTTATTCGAATATTTAAATCTTCAACCATTCTTGTATCATCAGTATAAACTACAACCAAGTCAAATGCTTAAATTTGCACATTTATGCCCACATGAATATATAAACGATTGGGATATTTAAATTTTATCCATTCACATACTCTACAATTACTTTTTTAAAAAAAAAAGAAATATTTCATACCAACCAAAACATTCAAAACAAATATAATTTAATTAATTCACAATCGTTGTTCATATATAATTCAAAATGGTAATTATCAACGAAGAGGAAACGAAAAATCGAATTTCAAATTGAAGAACGTATGGAGACCCAAAATAAGTTGTCGCGACCCAAATCACAAGTCGTGATGGCACCTAGTTCCAACTGATAGGTAAGCCAATCCCATACTTTTACTGATTCAAATCAATATTTAAAGTAGAAAGATAAGTGAAATTACAATATCCAAACGCTAAGTCCTAGACAAGTATAAATGTGGAAACCTAAAAAAAATACCACCCCAAGATTAGTGTCATAAGTACAAGTGTCTCTAAACTACGATACAAGTATGGAACTAAATGACTAACCTAAACCCAAGGAATGCCCTAAGTACTAAAATAAAATGATAACTACAAACATAGAGAGAGGTGTGGGCCACAGAACAACCAAGTAGCTCACCATAACTCCAAGATAGTTCAAATACTCAACTCTGAAAGCTCCACGAAATGCGCTCAAATTTGAAACCCAATATGCACCACAAAAGAGTGCAACAAGTGTAGTATGAATACGAAACTACGTGTACTCAGTATATCTCATCGACCGACAACGAAGAAGTAGTGATAGGAGTATATAAGAAAATAATTATTTAACTTTACAAGTCCACATTATACTTATTAGTCAATTATCATCAATAGGGATATCAAACTTCACATAATGTCTAACCACCAATAAAACACGAAATCAACAAGAATGAATGTTGTAATGAGATACAATGCAATGTGACACCATGAAATGATATGTCTCAGATGCCAAGTACTCTCTCAATCATATATACATGATACTCCTCCGAAACACATCGAGAGTTCATGACCCATGGGGGACTCGCGAGGTACATATACCGACACGGACGATCTCCACATGTCTGTGCGGACGATCTCAATTCACTATCATATAAATCAACAATTTCCGCATGGACGATCTCCATGTGCCCAAATTATAATCTCAATATCTCACCATCCCCAGCACGGATGACCTCCACGTGCCCAACTCATACTCAATCTCATGTCAATGCATGTGCACAATATGATATCAAAGAAAAGGGACGATGATGCATCTCAATCAAAAGAAATCAAGTCATTAAATACATTAGCTAATGCCCATATGCTATGGCATTCTCGAATTATAATCTGTCATATTATAGTAATAAATTTTCCCTTTAACAACATTAATACTCGTACCAATGCCCGTAACACCATTGGTACGAGACCCCATCTTTCTCTCTTATCCATTATCCATTCCGCTTTTAATTTTAAATTAGAAAGCGTCCCTGAACGAAGTCTAGAAAGTCTTAACATACCTCGAATGTCGGACATGTGTCATGAATCCTCAAGATTTTTCCTCTCCCTTTTGTGAAGCTTCAAGAAGTTCACCATCTATCACATATGAGTTATTCATAAGTAAACGAGTTCATAGACACCTATAATTCTATACCTCCTCCCCAACCTCAAAGATCACCCGAAAGTTGAATCTAGGCTCATAAGGGTATAACTTGATCTTAGTAAAACTAAACAGATAATATATAAACTATAAAACATAAATTTATCAAGTTCCGAATCTGATACCAATTAGTATGCAAAATTTCATATTTTCTTAAAATTTCAAGATTTAAGTCTTAATTTCTCAAAATGATAAGAATCTAATGATATTCACCTAATACAATACACATAATATTTAATTATCTATCTTAATATACAAAAATTTTGATTATGATATGATATAAAAATTCAGCCACAAAAGAATAACATACACAAAACTAACCTAAATATAAAAAATCGTAATTATAAAGTCATATGTAGAACTGAAACTCTTCTCAATGACCCGATTACACCTTTAAAAAATTAGCAGTCTAGTCAAAAAACATAATATAATTAGTAAAATCTCCACATTTTAAAAATATTAATAAAAATGTCAAAATGTCATTATTTTTAAAAACACTATATATCTCAATTTAATTTCTATTTTATTTATCTCTCATATTAAAAAGAAAAAGAAAAAATAGTTTCTCTCTCTCATATTTTACTTTTCAATTATCCGTCATTTTCAAATTCCGACTTTTTCTCTTCCGACATTATTTCCATAAATTGGAAAAAAACTCATTCTCTCTCTAAATCTTTTACTATAATTTCTCTCACACAATTTTTTTTCTTTATTCCCTCTCCTCAAATAACTCAAACCTTAATTAATTTGCATAGCTTACAGTTTTTACCGTATTCATTTAATTATTTCTTTCACAATGTAATTGTATTTTTTTGGAACCTTGTATCATTTTTAAATTGTACTCATTTCAATATGTATATGTGTATTTGTATTCATTAATATTTTCATGTTTGTGTTTGTATAATGAAATTTGTATTTCTTTCTTAGTTTGTATTCATTCCAATAGATATGTCAAATGACTTTGTAGTTATTTAAGAAGCATGTTTGTATCCATATACTTATGTAAATTCGTGTTCATTCAGAAGTGATACAACATTGAGTTGTATATTTTTCAAAAACGTATAATTTTTCTTAAAATTCCAGGAAAATTTGTATTCTATTCATCTAAACATACAAATTTATAATCATAGTAACAATCAAAATTTGTATTTTAAAAAAAAATTGTATTTCATGATAAAAATGTATTTCATATGTGTTATGTATTTCAAAAATATATTATATCCAATATCTAATTTATAGAACATCAACTAAGTAGCATTCCAAATTATTATGTATTCCAAGAATCCAACATAAAAGATCAAAATTATTCAATCATTCACTGTTTGTATCCCAAACAGATTACAAAGTAAAAAATATATTTTGAACTTAATTGTATTTTAAATTGTATTAGCTCGAATATACAATTTGTATTTTACATAATCTAAATTATATTTAGATGCAAATGTGTATTCGAAACAGACAGGAAATACAAATTTTATATCAACAAACATACAAATTCAAAACAAAATAACATACAATTTTTGATGTTTTAATTGTTGTATCAAAGACAAATTGTATTCAAAATAAAATTTTGAATTGGTGTATCCAAAACACTTTGAATTCGAAATAAATCTTTTAAATAAATATCGAATTTTTGACAGCAGCAACGCATCCAACAACCGTGGTGTTGTTCAACACCAATTCAATAGCTTGAAGCCCAACTCGATTTGTATGCTTATTTGTTTGTACTGATCTCCTTTTTTCCGGCAAAAACTTTTATCAATTGTCT
The DNA here is from genome assembly GCF_001406875.1 of Solanum pennellii. Taxonomy (NCBI): domain Eukaryota; kingdom Viridiplantae; phylum Streptophyta; class Magnoliopsida; order Solanales; family Solanaceae; genus Solanum; species Solanum pennellii. Next base: position 72,231,138 of record NC_028646.1, on the reverse strand, counting down.
TGTCTTCTACGGAAAATGAGGATTTTCAATAAAGAATTGAAAGTCGTTAATGAAAGACGAGAGAATTTATCGCCTTAATCTCTTAATATGTATAAAAAATCTCATTTTTTTCAGCAAAAACCTTGATCAATTGTCTTGCTTTCTACGAAGAAGGAGAATCATTAATGGAGAAAGTCGTTATTGAATGATGAGGAAGACTAGAGAATTTGTATATCTTTTAGTCTCCTAATCTGTAAATTAAGTAAAAATATATTTTCGACACTATTGAATGATGAGGAAGACTAGAGAATTTGTATATCCTTTAGTCTCCTAATCTGTAAATTAAGTAAGAATTTGTATATCCTTTAGTCTCCTAATCTGTAAATCAATAATATAACAAGTTAAAATATTGACATTTTCAATAAATATTGAAAGTGTGGCTAAGTGGTTCTATTAAATACTAAAATATTGACATTTAAATTTTTTTTCCTAATATTTATCATTAGACTCCTAATCTTTATCATGACTAAGCAATGGCAACTCCATCAAATTATTTCTATTTTTTTTATCTCCTAATAACTCTGAGAAACTCCAACAGATGTAAATATAAGATGAATAACCCATTATGTTCAAGGTTTAATATTTGTGTGTAAAATTTAACACTCGACTTATATGCATAATTTATTTTCGTATATTACTCTATATAATTTTGTACCTCTATTGAAGAGTTTTCATGCTTTTGAGTTGCATCTTTTTCACATTAAATAATGGACATAGCAGATATTAGCAACCATTTTTTCTTAATAGAGTAGAATCAACCAATTGGAACCACCCCCAATTGTTATAAGGCAAGGATTATAGAATTTCAAGAAAAGCTTTAAAGTGCATCAATCTAACCTCATTTTTTTTCCAAAAAAAAAAGAAGAAGAAAAAAAACTCTTACCTGAAGCATTAACTCTTCCTTCTCGCAATTGAGTGTTTTCGCAATAGGATTTCGCTCTTTCGTAATATGACTAATAACTAATATCCACCAAATATGACTCTAGCTTTACTATTGTATATGGGTCATTTACTTGGCCCATTAATTATCAACTGAAGATTAATTGTATAAAAATATATGCATCAATTAAATATTCATAGTTAAATAAATAGTTACAACTCCTATTTAATGTTTAAGGAAAGAGACTTTTATGATAAAAAGATGTCTAGTTTTCACAACGACTTAGCGGGTAGTTATATTAGTTGAAATATAAGTGAATCTTACAAAAATTATATGTAAAGCTCAATAGAGTATGAAATTAAATATAAATTTCTTGGAAAATGTAAAATGAAAATAATGATTACATATTGGACTTTTCAAAAGTGATTTTACTTAGAGAAGTGGTTTTAAAAAATATTGAAAATGATTTTATTTTTGAGGGTAATTTGGGTACAAGAAATTAGTGAATTTACCCAATCACCATCAACTTTTCAGAGACATTACGAAATTACCTCAATTTTATTGCTCGTTCCGTTTCGTGCCAAAATTCTTTCTTGCCAAATATATGTTCCAATCTTATAAATGTAGACTTTTTCATCTAATACTTTTTTATGTGGGTTTTCATGCAGATGTATAGAACAGTGAAGAGCACTAAGCCACTAACAAATCTACATGTAATAATATTTGGATTTTTTTCATATCCTTAAGGGAGCCCATAGTACTTTTCACTTCCATCATTCTTTTTCTTTGCAAGCTTTGTAATTTTGTATTTTCATAAAACGAATTTCAGCGCTAAATTGTTCCTAGCTATTAGAATCTTTTGATAATATGGATTAGGGGGCAAGTATTGTTGTTTAAGTACTACAAAATTTGTCTATCGCTAATTAATTCTTGTTAATATGCAGCTAATTAAAGGGAAGGGAGAAATTAATGTATTTTTGAACCAAAACGATGGGATTAATAATGTTGAATATGAAAAATCTTGTGAGGAGATTGATGCATTATCACAATCAAGTACCATATCACAAAATATGGCTCATATGAGGTGAGTGCATTTGCAACTATATGATTGTTTTATTATCTTCTGACTTTGTTTGAAATTATTAGATTACATTATAATGCTGCAAACGTTTTCATATTTTCCATCATTAAAAATTGGAAAACAAACTACTACTTTACTATATATATTAATGGGTTACTGACTAGTGGCGAAGCTAGAAAATTTATCAAGGGTGTTCAAATATTACAAAAGTATTTTTGTTCGATAAATAGATGCATTGAAAAAATTAAAATTGAATTATATAATATAATATTACTTTTTTTTTCACGAATTAATATTTTAAAAGTGAACGAACAAGCAAAAAAAGAAGAAGAAAAAGAGGGGAGCATTAAACTTAAAATGAAATCATTTTTACGTTTCAAGCTTTCACTAATCTATGGTGATGAAAACAATAACGAGACATGGATAATGGAAGAATATCAAATGATGTGTTCTTTTGTTCGCTTTGAACGGTTTTATAGAAATCGTTTAGAGTTTGTTTATTAATTTAAATTAAATAATTACATTTAAGTTTTATTTCAAATTTTAATGAGGGCAAATAAAAAGTCAAATTCATTGAAATTCAATTAGCTACAAAACCTAAATTTTTAATTAAGAATGTAATTTAATTAGTTTAGACAATTAAAGAAATAAGTTAATGGATGATAAAATAAAAGTGTTGTATTTAAAATTAAGTTTTATTTCAAATTTTAATGGGAGGAAATAAAAAGTCAAATTTATCGAAATACAATTAGCTAGTAAACCTAAATTTTAAATTAAGAATGTAATTTGATTAGCTTAGACAATTAAAGAAATAAGTTAATGAATAATAAAATAAAAGTGTTGTATTTATAAAATGCAGTTGTGGGTTTTCGAACCCATGACCTCAAAGTGGGCAAGGGAGCTTTAGACCGTTGGGCCAAAGAATGTCAATATGCTCTGGGTGTCCAATTTATTTATTTTAACTGTTACAAATAGCATTTTACTTGTATATACGATGGGACACCCTCGGGACACTGTAGCTCCGCCATTGTTACTGGCATGTACGCATATGAAAAAGATAAGGACCAACCTAGGTATAAAATTCATTGTTAATTTGTCTCTAAATAACTTATTAGTAATAGATAATCTATCATTAAATAAATTTAATGGTTGTAGTTGTCTATCAAACGATAAAAATTGTTTGTTGCTAATTTCTTATTTAACGTATACTTAAATATAATATTGTGGACAACTGTTTTAAGGAAACTATATATATCCTCTTATTTAGAAGTGGGACTTGGGTTGGACTAACACAGCTATGAGAAGTGATACCAAAGGCATTTCAAGTTGTACTTTCGGATAGTAAACGGATAAGCTGGTAATTTTCTCTTTCGATTACTTCCTTGTTTGCTGCGTGTGTTTCTACATCGACAAAACGATCCACGTGTGGGGATGTTGATATTTGCCTATTCTAAATATCTTTCCTCTCTTTGTGCCGCTTGCTCATTCTTGCGGAGCCATTGTTTCCTTTCAACACAAAGCTTTGAATGATTTCTCCAGTAAGTTCTCCAATTGGCTTCCATATTGATTATTTCTTAAGGTAGACTGCAGATTCTACACCCTTCGACTCCAGTTTTGCGTAATGCCTAGGTCTTTGTATGGGTTTCTTCGGCCGACCAAATGGATAAGTCAATAACTTCCTCTTTTTAGTTCCTTCTTTGTTTGCCTCCTGTGTTTTTACAGATTCACACCTGGGTTCTTCAATCTTCCACATTCTCCTCTATTTTGTGTTGATTTTCAATTTTTTCCCATCAAGGCAAAAATTTTTTCCTAAGGCACAATTATGTATCTTCGCATGTACATATCAATATCTAGAATTAATTTGTTGTTATTTATTATTTTTATCATAACGACGCTGATTGCAGCAGCCGATTCCAAATTTTTATGATCTTTTGACAAGTTGTTTCTTCAATCTTCTATTATAGAGGATACTTGGATTAATGTTGTGTTCTTCTGCAGAACTGTACATATTAAGAAAAAAATATGTTATACTTTCTTCTTTGTTGAATTCAATTTTATGAGATGTTGGCTAATCTATATAGCAATCACTTTACCTATGTACGTCATTGTATTTTTGGGGTAGAGATTTGCAAATATCATTAGTTTCGTTGTTTTTCCGTGTCTTTTCTGAATTTCACTTACTGATGTTACATTATCTGTTTGCACATTGTCAAAGCAGGTAACCTCAGACCATTTACGCCCAGCAAAGATGGAGCTTAGTCTTGAAAGTGTAAGTTCCTTCATAGCCACAATAGTGCTCATCATTTAATAATTCATGCTTTACCAGATGAAACATGTCATATTACATTCATGTAGATGTCATTGGTCTCTTCAAATGTGTCTCTGCTACAGTTCAAACTTCGAAGATCTAACTTCTTAAAATGTTGTGATATCCACTTCTACATTATCGAGTTGTTTTCCCTATTTTTCCCCTTTTCCAGCATGCCAAATCAGGAGCTGCTGTAACTGACCTTCAACCAGTAAATGAGGTGGTTTCTCATGGTCTGAAGGATATTTTTACTCTTGTATATATGTGAACACTCACCTCATTCACCATCTTCCATAGCATCGGCATATCGCTCCTGTGAACTATTAAGAAATGAAGATGGAGTACCTAGAATTAAACATAGCAATGGGCGATACTTAGCTTACAAAGAAAATGGTGTACCAAGATGGTGATGTGACAGGACGACCATCAGGGGTGACACATATTTTTGAAGGTAGAGGTTGTATTACGCGTTAAGCATCCCTAAAAAAAATTTTCACCTAGACCCAGCTAAAAGGACTTCTACAATTTTCTCAAACATCCCTAAAAAATTCCCCCATTTTAAGCTTGGAATGAAATATTAAAAGCAAGAAAATACTTGCTCTACGACTGGAACATATATGCTATGATGGACAGAAACATATATGCTATGATGCTCAGGTCAAAAATGTCGAAAAAAGAAAGAGGTGTCTATGATAATTTTATTCATCTCTCGACTTTACTTTTCATTCAACCAATTTCAATTTGGACAATGAAATTTAGTTTTTTTTTTTGCAGCTGTGATTCAGCTTTAAATTGAAAAGTTTAAAGTGTATTTCCATCCTATTGGTGTTCTATGATAATAGAAACTTCTATTGAGTTCACAATTTTAATAGAAAGAACTTATGATTTACATGCTCTATGATGATATTTTTTGAAAATTAGCTTTCTCTTCTTCACATATAAATGATGGTTATATTTTAAGGGGACTCGCTGAAAGTACCAATTAATTCTTTTATTCATCTTTTTTGGCAGGTGTTCTAAAGTTATTGTGTGAGATCGTATGAAAGGATTGTTGGTGTTCTTACATAGCAAACGCTCTCCATGTTCTAAGGTATGAAGCTTACATTTAATATGTCTCTCATTTTTCTTGATTTTGGTGTCTCTGCATATTGTTTGCATCAGACGTTTTAGGTTGAGCTTTAGTGGTGGAGTAGTAGTTCTATTCTAAATTATTGCCTTTAAGCCGTCATGCTATGTAGATCAGGTGAACCTCAACGGCGATCCTGTTTTTTCTCGTGACATATTTCTTTTTTCGAGGCGGTTTTTTTTATCTCAATCTGGCCATTTAAATCTACTGATTGTTGAACCCAAAAAAAAAACTGTTGATTGTGTTCGCCATGTCCTTATGCGCTCTAAGCTAGCATAATATTATGTGTTAATTATTGTCACTGTCTTATTGGTTCTGCGTGATTATCCCAATTTCACACATTTGTTTTGTTGCTATTTTATTTTGGTCTCATGTTTTTCATATGCATAGTTAGGATCTGGTGGCATATACTGATATGATATTGTAGCTTTCTGTGGATGAGCTACATTATTTTGACTGTTATTGATTTATATTTTTCGTTAATAGAATTCAAATATATTACTAAGTTGAGTTGAAAATTGGCCTTGTGGAAACTATAATTCTGCTGAATAACATATATTCCTGCAGGAACAAGCTTGCTCTTTACTATATATTTTAGGACTATACTAAGATATATGAGATAAAAACTCATTACAAATACCTAAAGCTCTAAGCAAGAACACTAGCCAGCTATCAATTTTCATGTTTTCAGTAATAGGAATTTCTACATCTAGACAACATGACACTTCTCCGTTATGATTACAGTTGTTTGGCTCTGCAATTAGTTTCAACAAACCTGCACATTGACTTAAGATGTCATCTTCCAATCACTTAAATGTCTCTCAAATTTTAGTACTCAAATTGAAATAATGTTGTATTAATATAAGTAACCCGATTGCGAATCGAAAGAGTCTGATGATATCATGGATATGACTCCATGATTATAATCTTTATAACAACTGCTTTTAAAGCAGCTGCTGGATTAAAATACTATGATATTTTTAAAGGAAAAGGTTCTGTAGCTGAGAAGAGTTCCACTATACAGGTTTGGTTGTCCTCCTTCAAATCTGCGTACATGTCGATGTCCAGTTCAGACTGACCTATTTCTGAATTTTCTACCAACTCCTATAGGTAGATTTTGATTGTGTATATCGTAATATTACTGCAGTTTCAAGTCAAAAATCTAAACTATTGGCTAGAAATCGTGTCATTTTACAGGTCTCTTTTGATGACTTCTAATAAGATATGAGTAAGCTATAACTGAATTGATATCTTACTAATAGATTTATTACTGACACATGTATTTCTACTCTTAGGTTCGAGCTCCTCCAAGGAAATAGCGAAAACGTGAACAATTACATAGATAGGAGTATCATACAATGTATTTGAGTTCCCAAAATAATGAACATTGTTGTCATTTAGCTTTAGATCTGTAAGAAAGAGATCCAACTCCACTGAAGTCCTCAGATACCTCATTATATCTGTGGACTTTTATGAGAATGTGAAAATAATTATTTTGTAACTTACTTAAATATGCAAGTTACCGAAGTACTTTTGTCAAGATTCTTCAAAGATTTATTGAATAAGACAAAGTACAAATATGATATGTAAATGTAGTACTCCACGATTTCAGTGTTATCTTCTATAATCTTAAGGATTGAAATTTTAAGTATTATAATTGTAAACCTTTTAAAGATCAAGTCCTCAATGAGATTTAACTTTTTAAATATTCTTGTGACGTTGTATTTCTTTTTCTTATATTAATTTAAAGTTAAAAAAAAGAGAGTACAATATCATAATTAATTTAGACTAAACCATTGCTCAACCTTTTTAATTGTGTCTGGGTTATCCATTGTGTTTAGTCCTTTAAGCCTCAGCCCTATGTAGTATGTAACAAACTTTAGCATAACAAAATTGTTTTTCTATGTCACTTTCAGCTCCTGAAGTTTTATCTGCCCACTTGTTATTTTTTACCTGTTCCCTTAGTGCATTCTCTTATGTTAAAAAGCTTACAAATTATAATAACCTATAATGTCAATACTTGAACTGAAGTGGAGTTATAGAAAAATCTATTCCAGTATGAAATATTTGTTATATTTGAAGTCGTATATCTAAAGACATAATAGTTAAAATATAATTTTCGAATATGAAATTTACTCTACATATAATAAAGAAGTCTATCAACATTTCCCTAGAGCTTACCATTATTTAGGTTGAGGGATAGACAAACAGATGGACAAACAAATAGATATATTAGGTTGAGGGATAGAGAAACAGATGGACAAACAAATAGATAATGACCTTATCATTTACTCCCTCCATTATTTGTTTGTTTAGTTTTCACTTGGCGTAGAGTTTAAGAAAGTAAAGAAGACTTATGAATCTTGTACTCTTAAACTAAAGATATGTAGAATGTATCAAAATATCCTTTAATCTTTTGGTCTTACATATATAATGTGGAAAGTTGAACATTAAAGAGTTGCTGAAAAAGGAAAGAGACTTTTCTTTTTGAAATAAACTAAAAAGGAAAGGAAAACAAACAAATTGGAATGGAGGGAGTAATAATTTTCCTAATATTTAGGCCTTTGAAATAAAGTAATATATAGAGATATCTTAAACAAGTAACACCTAGAACTGCTTTTAGCAGTATTCATTCACATATCCTGCAAACTGCAGTAATAATGAATGTATATCTGTGATTAAAATATATCTCATCACAATCCTTCATGGAGTCCAAGCCTGAAGATAATGGTTTCCAAAGCTTGTAATTTCCTCTTCTGCATTACTTTAGGAGGCTGGTTTTCACATTCCAAAGGTAGAAAAGTTTATACTATGCAAAAGATATCCATGTTACGCAAAAATGTTGGAAAAGTTCAAAAATACACTAACATACATGTTGGGCCCATGCCCATCTATCTAAATTTTTTGGGCCCGTGCCTTACACGGGCATTCCATATCTAGTAGTTTATATATAGCATACTATGTGAAGTAATTAATAGCATCATGCATGTCCCAATAATAATAATTAATTGGAGGGGGAAGCATACATGCACAACCAAAAATGCCTTGACTGTGGTATTTATGTACATAATGGTGTTTCTCATAGTTACTCAATTTGTTTCATAATAAATGATTTTTTATTTTATCTAAAAAATAAGTAAAACATCTCATTTTGAATGTATTTATTAATTAGGATACATAAAGTATAATTTAATTTGTCATCTAAATTTTGTTTTAATGAAAAATGTTCATTGATAAAATTTTAAGATAAAAGTCTTAAGTTGATTGATTTTATTGATATAAAATAAAGTTAAATGATTTTGTTAGATAATTTTCTATAGTTGAGTGACCTTTAAGATATCAACTCGATGGTAATGAAGTGATTAATACTTTTTTTATCTTTAATTAGAGCTCTTAAGTTCCAATCCTCATTATAATCTTTGCTAAAAGACCCCATGTAAATGCAATCCAAATATAATATGTTTCCTACATAAAGGGGCAAAAAACACAATTTGGACTCTTTATTACTGTCGCCTCAAACTACTTTCTTAAACAAGTAGAAAATAGTTTTCCTTCTTTGTCTTGGCTTTGAATGAATTATTTCTGAAAGCTTATCACGTTCAGATTTAATTCCGCTGGAATGTGTTGTTACTACCTGTTCGACGCAACTTTTCCATATTTCCAAATAATGAGTTTTAACATTTCTTTATCCTGATTTCATATTTCATTGCGGAAATCAAGAATATACAGAAAAGCTTAAGGAGCATTCAGGGTCTCATCCCTTTGATGAGGTACCAACTCTTGTTGACTTGATTTTTGGTGATCGTAAGCATGTCGTTTACTAAAGATAAGGATCTTCTTAACTACTGCTTAATCATTTCTGTTTTAAATTTTCAATATTTAAACTTTAATCGTTTGTTTTCTAGCAAGTATATGTACATATTTATCTTATAGATGGATTATATGATCTTCTTTGCTAAGCTTAATGGTTTCAAGAAGCCAAAGTCACAATTGTTTCTATGAAGACTGAACCTTATGATCAATACCTCTCTTGTTAGTATATACTATTATTTTAATGACACTTTAGAGTTATTTGTATTTAGCTAAAAAGATGAAGCTATTAGACAAAATATGCTATATGTTGTCGGCGTGCCAATACTAATGAGATAAAGCAATGTGAACATATTTGCAGATTGTAAAGGATGGTTATAAGTGGAGGAATATGAATGCTCGAATGTTGATCTGGACAGAATTGGTTTTCTTCCGATAAATGAACTTCTCTTAGTGATGAAGTATCTTACTGGATGCCCAATTCTTATTGTTTTTGAAAATTTGTTAGAAATATATATAACACAAATGGATTGGAAAAATATTAGAATATTATTATTAATACGGTAACTTGTTGGATATTACTTTTTATAGAGTAACTTTTTGGATATTACTTTTTATAGTGTAACTCTTTTGATTGTTGCTAGTAATATCATTACTTGTAAATTTATGGTTGTTTGAACTATTATTGTCTTAATTAGCTTTAGATCAATGTTTCACTAATGACAAAAATATAAGAAGATAATTATATTTTCACGAACTGTGGGGGTTTCGGCCCCTGCTATTTTGTTATTGTTAGCAGAGGTTGTGACCCCTGAAACTAAATTGTAATTTTCTAAGAATTAATTTGCCGGGGTTCAAACTGTCGCAAAATAACCCCCGATACTTGTTATAGGGGTTAGTGAAAAACTCCCACAACTTAATTATGGCAGATTTATTTCTGGGGGTTATGAAACCTCTGCTACAGCAAACTGTGGGGGTTACTAACTCCAAGTGCATGTAAAATAGACTCCCTTTATTTAGTTTTTTTTTTTGTAGTGAGAAGAAATTGGAGAGTTGTGGGGAGCTGGGACTCTTTGGGAAAAACGTAAGAGAAGAAGAAATGGGAAGAGGTGGTGAAACGAAAATAGAAATGAAATTAGTTTTGAATTTTTATGGTCTTTTTGTTGTATTTTTATTTTTCTTTTAATTATTTTTTTTCACGCTCTTTTTATGCATGAGAACATGCATTTGTTCCAAGTCAACAATTACTTGTCACATAAGCTTAGTCAATGGTCAAATGGATTTATTATATTGAATTTCATTGAATTTGACAGTTTAGTAGACAAAGGGTCAAGTAGAAGAGTCTAGAATACAAACACGTACAAGTATAAGGTCCATTAGACTATTTCGCCAAAATATAAATCTAATCATTTCATAATTTTTTTTTCTCTTAAATAAATATATGAAATGACTATTAAAACAAAAATACAAAATTGAATACTTTTGGTTAAGTATTAAATAAAATTGACTATTTTTGCGATCTTCTTTTAAAAGAAAACAATATGGACATTTTGTATAAATCATGAATTTTACTAAAATGGTCATCTCCGAAATTGTTTCAATATAAAAAAAAATTAGTATATCACTACTTGTTTTGAAAGGAGACTTAATTATTATTTTATAGGAATCTCTCTTTTGTTGTATTGTCAAGTAGTAATACTTAAATATCTATATTTATTTCTTTTCTTAAAAAAAAATTAATTAGTAATTTGCAAAATAAAATAAAATAAAAATTATTTTCTTGTCTATATGTTGCAACAATTCATTTATTCATTTTTATGATCTTTAAATAAAATCTGAGTAATTAATTATATGTTTTTTTTTTAAAAATAGTATATAAATTTGAAATACCAACATGTGTTCGGTTACCAACCTTGGTGTGTATTTTTTTCTAAAAAATAAAAGGGGTATTGTGTGCATTTACGCTCCTAGGCCAACTTTTTTTAAAAAAAATAGTAACAGATACAAATTTACCTTTTTTATCCAAAAAAATTATTTTTAGCCAAATATAAGTTAATAAAGCAACCGTGCTAGAACCATGGGACTCGGGGGTGCCTCATACCTTCCCTCCGGTCAATAAAATTTCTTACCCAATCTCTATTTCCGTAGACTATAAATAAAAGAGTTTTTATTTTTAATTTTAAATTAGAAATTATCATGTGACTTGAAACACCTAAAAACATCAATTCCAAGTGGCGACTCTAAGAAAAATTATTTTTCTTTACATTATTTTTTTTTAAAAAAACGTTTTATTCTTAACAATCGTAAAAACAAATGGTAGATGTGTGACAACATATATTCAAGATTAGAACAAAATCAGATTCATTGCTTCATGTGCATTGTGTGGTGAGTTTTTGAATTAAATTTAATTGTGTTGATTTGTTGATCTAGAACTTGGTCTAAATGTTGTTGAGACGAAATCTTCAGTAATTTTTTATTTGAAAAATCATTGTAAGACTTTTTTGACCCATTTGAGTCTTTCAAAGCTTACCAAATGACATTAATCATTAGATGTCCCCACTTTGAGCCTAAAGTCATTTTCTTTGGACAACCACATTTTTAGTCTATACCCTTTCCAAGTGTTTATATGCACTATTTCTCTTTTGGCCTGACTTTCTTGAGTGCACTAAAGACGTGCAAGTCACAAAAAAGATCAAATGTTTAAAATTGTCAAAGACAAAAGTTATCAAAGTTCCTGAAAGTCAAAAAATACAAAAATGACTTAAAAGAAAGAAGAAAAAAATTCAAATTCCCCACAAGTTCAAGCAAGCAAAATTTCAAAAAAAAGAAAAAAAAAGAATGCTCTAAACAAAGAGTTTAGAAAATTCAAAAGGGGAAAATCTCATACAAGCAAACCTTCAAAGGAGTCAAAAGTGCAAAAAGAAGGGACAACAAAGAGAATCAAACGTTAAAAGCGTAACAAATGTTGAAAGAATCTATTTAGAGCAATGGTCAGGAAGGGAATAAGTCAATTTTATCTCAAATGACTATCCTACCCGTCCCTGAGCCTACATTACAAGCTATTAACAAGCCCTACATGGTTTTAGTTCAAATGTTCTCACATTAGTGGAGATTTACATGAAGGTCAATCTTATTGTATCATAATTGGATGCGTTGAACAGTTTTTATGTGTGTGAGTGTGCTTTTCCAAATATTCCCAAATTAAAATACTTTATATGTGTGTAAATTGGGACTTTCTTTGTGGTGAGCGCACTTGAAACATGATGTAGGTCTAAGTTCAAAACTTTTGTTTGAAGCAAAATGAATAAATCTTGTCATTACAAAGTACAATTGAGGTACATAAAAATTACCTCGAAATCAATCTCAATTGAAAGATAAAGAAATCTGAGAAAATTTTGTACAATACTATTGTTGGTGATAACCAAGTTAAAATATGTTTCATTGTTCATAAAATAAAAAGGGGTTCATACTTAATTTTCAATATTTGTCCAAAAACTTTGTGGACCGTTTCATTGTTAATATTGTATTTTGGGTAGTCATACCCTTCAAACTGACATCATTTTAAATTTTTATCATCATATTTGTCCAAAGTAACTTTGTGGACCATTTCATAGTTAAAATTATATTTTTTTGGATCGTCATATCCTTCAAAATGACATCTTTTTAAATTTGGATCGTCATATCCTTCAAAATGACATCTTTTTTAATTTGGACCGTCATACCCTTTAAAATGACATTTCTTTTTTAATTTGGGTCATCATACTCATCAAAACGACATTTTCTTAAATTTGGATAGTTATACCCTTAAAAATTATATCTTCTTAAATTTAGGTCGTCATACCTTTCAAAATAATATCTTTTAAAAATTAATTTGTTATCTCAAGTAAATGATTCTTTTCATATTGGTTTGTCACACCATTCAATATGACACATTTTATTTTGTTATTTCATTTTAAATTGACATTTTGTTATTAAGTTTGAATTGTTGCATTGGTTAATACCTTGTTCATATGTGGCCGTGTTTGCACAAATTTTGTTGCATTTGTTACTAACATTAATATTGCAGATTTTGTGATACACCATTCATTAAGTTCAAGATTGGGTTGTCATCTCCCTTCAAATGGCACATTAAGTTCAAGTTAGATAGTCCACCTTTCGAGGGACACGTTGGGTTGTCACCTCGTTCAAAGTGACATGTTATATTCAAATTGGGTCATCTGCCTTTCAAGAGACGGGTTGGGTCGTCACCTCGTTCAAAGTGACATGTTATGTTCAAGTTGGGTCGTCCGCCTTTCAAAGAGATACGTTGGGTTGTCACCTCGTTCAAAATGACATGTTATATTAAAATTGGGTTGTATGCCTTTCAAGAGACATGATGGGTTGTAACCTCGTTCAACGTGACATGTTATATTCAAATTGGATCGTCCGCCTTTCAAAGAGACATGTATGATTGTCATCTCGTCCAAATTGACATGTTATATTCAAGTTGGGTCGGCCGCCTTTCAAAGAGACACGTTGGGTTGTCACCTCGTCCAAAGTGACATGTTATATTCAAGTTGGGTCGGCCGCCTTTCAAAGAGACACGTTGGGTTGTCACCTCGTCCAAAGTGACATGTTATATTCAAGTTGGGTCGGCCGCCTTTCAAAGAGACACGTTGGGTTGTCACCTCGTCCAAAGTGACATGTTATATTCAAGTTGGGTCGGCCGCCTTTCAAAGAGACACGTTGGGTTGTCACCTCGTCCAAAGTGACATGTTATATTCAAGTTGGGTCGGCCGCCTTTCAAAGAGACACGTTGGGTTGTCACCTCGTCCAAAGTGACATGTTATATTCAAGTTGGGTCGGCCGCCTTTCAAAGAGACACGTTGGGTTGTCACCTCGTCCAAAGTGACATGTTATATTCAAGTTGGGTCGGCCGCCTTTCAAAGAGACACGTTGGGTTGTCACCTCGTCCAAAGTGACATGTTATATTCAAGTTGGGTCGGCCGCCTTTCAAAGAGACACGTTGGGTTGTCACCTCGTCCAAAGTGACATGTTATATTCAAGTTGGGTCGGCCGCCTTTCAAAGAGACACGTTGGGTTGTCACCTCGTCCAAAGTGACATGTTATATTCAAGTTGGGTCGGCCGCCTTTCAAAGAGACACGTTGGGTTGTCACCTCGTCCAAAGTGACATGTTATATTCAAGTTGGGTCGGCCGCCTTTCAAAGAGACACGTTGGGTTGTCACCTCGTCCAAAGTGACATGTTATATTCAAGTTGGGTCGGCCGCCTTTCAAAGAGACACGTTGGGTTGTCACCTCGTCCAAAGTGACATGTTATATTCAAGTTGGGTCGGCCGCCTTTCAAAGAGACACGTTGGGTTGTCACCTCGTCCAAAGTGACATGTTATATTCAAGTTGGGTCGGCCGCCTTTCAAAGAGACACGTTGGGTTGTCACCTCGTCCAAAGTGACATGTTATATTCAAGTTGGGTCGGCCGCCTTTCAAAGAGACACGTTGGGTTGTCACCTCGTCCAAAGTGACATGTTATATTCAAGTTGGGTCGGCCGCCTTTCAAAGAGACACGTTGGGTTGTCACCTCGTCCAAAGTGACATGTTATATTCAAGTTGGGTCGGCCGCCTTTCAAAGAGACACGTTGGGTTGTCACCTCGTCCAAAGTGACATGTTATATTCAAGTTGGGTCGGCCGCCTTTCAAAGAGACACGTTGGGTTGTCACCTCGTCCAAAGTGACATGTTATATTCAAGTTGGGTCGGCCGCCTTTCAAAGAGACACGTTGGGTTGTCACCTCGTCCAAAGTGACATGTTATATTCAAGTTGGGTCGGCCGCCTTTCAAAGAGACACGTTGGGTTGTCACCTCGTCCAAAGTGACATGTTATATTCAAGTTGGGTCGGCCGCCTTTCAAAGAGACACGTTGGGTTGTCACCTCGTCCAAAGTGACATGTTATATTCAAGTTGGGTCGGCCGCCTTTCAAAGAGACACGTTGGGTTGTCACCTCGTCCAAAGTGACATGTTATATTCAAGTTGGGTCGGCCGCCTTTCAAAGAGACACGTTGGGTTGTCACCTCGTCCAAAGTGACATGTTATATTCAAGTTGGGTCGGCCGCCTTTCAAAGAGACACGTTGGGTTGTCACCTCGTCCAAAGTGACATGTTATATTCAAGTTGGGTCGGCCGCCTTTCAAAGAGACACGTTGGGTTGTCACCTCGTCCAAAGTGACATGTTATATTCAAGTTGGGTCGTCCGCCTTTCAAAGAGATACGTTGGGTTGTCACCTCGTTCAAAATGACATGTTATATTAAAATTGGGTTGTATGCCTTTCAAGAGACATGATGGGTTGTAACCTCGTTCAACGTGACATGTTATATTTAAATTGGGTTGTATGCCTTTCAAGAGACATGATGGGTTGTAACCTCGTTCAACGTGACATGTTATATTCAAATTGGATCGTCCGCCTTTCAAAGAGACATGTATGATTGTCATCTCGTCCAAATTGACATGTTATATTCAAGTTGGGTCGTCCGCCTTTCAAAGAGACACGTTGGGTTATCACCTCGTCCAAAGTGACTTGTTGTATTCAAATTGGGTTGTCTGCCTTTCAAGAGATACGTTGGGTCGTCACATCCTTCATATGACACTTTAAGTTCAAGATTGAGTTGTCATCTCCCTTCAATGGCACGTTAAGTTCAAGTTGGGTTGTCTGCCTTTCAAAGAGACAAGTTGGGTTATCACCTCGTTCAAAGTGATATGTTATGTTCAAGTTGGGTCGTCCGCCTTTCAAAGAGACACGTTGGGTTGTCACCTCGTTTAAAGTGACATGTTATATTCAAGTTGGGTCATTCGCCTTTCAAAGAGAAACATTGGGTTGTCACATCGTTCAAAGTGACATGTTATGTTCAAATTGGTTGTCCGTCTTTCAAAGAGACACATTGGTTTGTTGGTTTGTCACCTCATTCAACGTGACATGTTATATTCAAGTGGATCATCTACCTTTCAATTGACAAGTTAGTCAAAGTGACATGTTAATCACGTCATCCTCCTTTCAAAGAGGTACACTACCTTCATTATGCAATTCTGCAAGTAACATAGAATGTATGTGAATGTTTTCAGTTTACAATTAATCTTTGTCTTTTGTTTATTATTTTCAGCGCAGTCAACGGACATGGAGTCTTGCTCAAAAGCTCTACTAACGTCTCATTTTGTTTTGTTCAAATTTTATCAAACCAAAATTGGGTTCATCAACTTTGTTTGACCAGGATCTATTTCATCGATCCTAATAAAACAAAGGGTCAAGTTGTTGACACCAAATTTTGGGTTGATAGGTCTTAAATTAATACCTTTTAAATATTTTATTTTTAAATAGTTCATATGCATGTTTTGTCATTTTAATGCAATTTGTTGATAATTGTCATTTTTCTCAAAGTATTATAATTTTTCTCGGTTAGATCTGCTTACATTATTTTGTTACAGCCAGACGTTCAAATATTTGTTTTTTTTTTATAAAATTATTATTTTTGTTAAATTGCATTTTTTACATGTCATTGGTTACATTTATTATATTTTTCATATTCATTTTCTATGTTACATTTATTAATATTTATTTTGATATTTTTACATAGTCCAGAGAATATTTTATTAATGGATAGTTTTGTCCCACAATTTTAACATAGTGATATTGACAATTTTCAATTCCCTATATATATAGAATAATTGAAACATTAGGTTAATGTAGTGAATATTTTTCTTAGATTGGGTGGAAGAAGTCCAAATGTGTCAAAAATCCTCATTTTCCTTCCTAGAGCTGCCGCCACCACCCAGCTCAAAATAGCAATCCAAGCTTCCAATTCCTTCCCTCTACACTCCGGCAAAAACCAAGTCAGTATTACCATCCACCCACCAGTTGAAACAACCAGAAACACCCAAAAAAAAAAAACCAAAACCCCAACAGACCCAACTATTTTTCTTCTTCCTTCGAACAGCAAAGCCAAAACCCTTTTCCCTTCCTCTCCACTACCAGACCCCAAAACCTCCTTTTGTTTTTCTATTTTTCGACGAACCAGTCCTTTCCCTTCCCTTTTTAAGATTTTGTTCATTTTCACAGGTGTTCCCAGTCAAGCTCCAACCAGCTAGCAACAATCAGACCCACGAATAAGTCCTCAACAGCACAACCGGATCCATCGGACCTCGAACCACCAAGCCACTAGCGCAACAAACCCGTGAACAACCGCGCACCACTATATTTTCGGCGAGGTTTGAAACCTGAGACCACTGTTATTATTCTCTATATTTATTATTAATGTGCTATTAGTTAATCTGTGTCGTATTTTTTAATTGATTCTTATGTTTTAACTCCCATTACTTAGCATTATATTATTCTTATTGATTTGTTATTATTGGTTATTTATACCCTTTTTACTCATTATTTTATTATTTTTTTAGTTACTGTGCTCATCCTCCATTTAATTAATTTGTATTTGCTTGTTTTGCTTTCAATCTAGCCTTTGGCTATTGTTTTGTGAAAATTAGTAGGTTTTCATTATTTTATTATATTTTTTTTTACCTTACTGTTGATATGTCTTATTTTTATTTACGGTTGCTATGTTTAGCATTTCTTTGTTACCATTGATTTTGGCATGTTTTTTTTCTCTAAAAATTCCAGTCACTCTCGTGTTAAGTTGAGTTGATTGTGTGTTTGCTATATTTAGTTATGGTTTGTTCTAGCTATTAGTGTATTTGTTTCATTGTTTATCAATTATTTCTTATTTGTTAGTTTTACATTTTTCGTTTATTCTAATTAATGAGATTAGTGCACTAATCTTGTTTATGTATTATTGATATTATTTGGAACTTTGGTGAACTCTATATATTTGTTTGTGGTTGATTCTATTATTTATTGTTATTATTTTATTTAATTTTATCAAAATTTTATTTTGTCATTAATCGTGTTATTGGATTTTGCCATTCTTTGCTTTAAGGTTCATATTGTCATAAGTTATTACTTTATGTTTGTTGCTTTCACAATTCATTTTGTTTGATAAAATTGTCCAATGAGAAAATATTTCCGTCGATTTTGGAGGCTTTCCATTTTAAAGACGAAAATTTAGTTCATGTCTATATACTTTATTGTTAAAATTGGTCGATGAAGATATTACCATCGATTTCTAAGACCTCTCATGCTAATAAGACGGGTTGTTATTTTTAAGTTATTATTTGATTTGTTCATTTTTACTCGTATTTATTTATTACTAACACTTTTACTAAGTGTCCTTACAGGTACTCGGAGGTTCTTCCCATTGAAATTATTCGAATGATGTTCGAATCATATATTCGAATGAAGTTCGAAATCATACTTTTTATTCATTATTTTGTATATATCAATGTTAGACAAATCTTAGATTTTTTATTATATAGGTTGTTTTATTTTATTACTTCTTTATATAACATGTGTTATTATACTTGTATACTCCCTCTGTTTCATAAAGAATGACATGGTTTGACTTGAAACGAAGTTTAAGAGTATAAAGAAAACTTTTGTATCTTGTGGTCCTAAACTAAAGTTAGGTTAAATGTATAAAATTGTCATTTGATCTTGTGGCCTTACACATGCCACGTGAAAAGCTGATTTTAAAATGTTACCCAAAAAACAAAGAGGTCATTCTTTTTTAAACACACTAAAAATTAAAGGAGGTCATTCTTTTTTAAATGGAGGAAGTATTATTTTTGTTTCCTCCTCAATTTGAAAAATTGAACGCAGTCGGAAACCACATTTGTGGATTTCTGTAACGCCCCTAAAACGAACTAGGTTGATTTAGAGCTTCATATGTGTCTCACGAGTTAGTTTTGTGTTAAAATGGTTAATAATTATGTTTTAAGGCAATGTCTAAAGTTTGGTGACGTTTGGAGGTCAAACATCCATGACGTTCAAAAGATGTGCCTTGAAAAGTGTATGTGTGTCTTAGTATGTTTTGGCTAGTTTTACGTATTCTTTTTGGCTGAAATTGATGGTGGGATTTCCTAATACCTAGATGACTATGTATAGGGGTTCAACGTCCGTGTATGCCTCCACCTAGGACCCACGAGGGGCCCGAGAAGACGACCCCAACACTTACGCAGAATCTGCTAAGAACAGGTCCAATCGACGCCTAGAACCAACGGGTCGTCGTTCTAGTGATGCCTTGTCGATTGGGGGCGTAGCTAAACCCTTAGTGGTGGCAGCTTAACCCCCAGGAAGGAGCCTTAGTCCCAATCGACACCCTATTAGGACGAACCGTCGACCAGGCGACGCCCCGTAGCTAGGGTCCGTCGATGGTGGTCCTGCAAAAGCTGTTGGGCTAACTGCCAAGGCTTGGGGTGTTTTGTAAATTCACCCCAAGTCTTGTGTGAACCATGGACGTTTGTTTTAGGGTCTTAGAGGTATTTTAAGTTGGTTTTAAGTCCTAGACCTAATTTTAGACTTCATTGTCAAAAACCTAAAACCCCTCCTTCAAGAAAGACTCTCTCAAACTCCATAGAAGCTAGAACTCAAGGAAGGGATAGAAGGGCTGGTTGTGGAAGTTTTATTCATAAAAAATTCATGGGTTTTTTCTCATTGAGTTATGGTAGTCATCCTTGAACTTTCTTTCATTGAAGGAGCCACTTCCAAATGATTTCAAAAAGGGTTTTCAAACTCCAACTTTCTTTACCTTTGACTCTAAGAATGGGTCTTTGCATGATAATGTTTTAAGGATTCAAATATGTTTTTTTAAATGTTAGTTGGTGATTTCAATGTCAAAACTTCAATGAAATTATGTTTATGCTTTTTATCAACTTTTAGCTTATGAAATGGGTTTAATGAGCATGATTAGAAAATGTTAGAATTATGGTTTCTTATGGTTAAATTGTGATTTAGCTACTGCCCTAAGGGCTATTTTATGATGAATTATTGGAGAAATTATGAATAGGTGGTGAAAGCTTGGATGAATGGTAAGTTGGTTATATTTGTTTAGTTCTTATTGTGAAATGCTCTTGAGTGGTATGGTCCACCTTTGGTGGTGGTGTTTACTTGAAGTATATGAATATAAATGTACATGTGTATTGTGAATGAGTCATGAAGGCATAGTATGTGAAGTAAAATGATAATGATGTTATTCTTGATGTGGTTTAAGAAACTTGTTATGTGAAGTATGCTAGAGACTATGTCTAAGTGAAATATATGTTAATGTGAAGTATGCTAGTGTGTGATATATGATGAATGAAGTTATGATTACATTTAGGAGTCAATTTTATGAAAATGGTGATTAAATGAAAGGTGTGCTCACACACACTAGAATGAATGAATGAAGTTAATGAATGTGAATGGGGAAGTTTAAGGTGAACACTCTTCGTGAGTTGAGACGAAGTGTTTAGTAGCAACCTCACTTTTCCCCAAGAGATTTCTAATGTAAGTTGGAGGATGGATATCCTTAGTTGAAATGTGGTGTCCAATAGTTATCCCCTAACCTTTAGTAATGAATGTTTAAGACTCCGTGAGGGAGTTATGCTTAGCACCGAGAGGATTTGAATAAAGGGTGGTTACACTTCGCGAGTTGAGATGTTGTATACAATGTACCTCTTGAGATGAGTACTCCTCGTTAGTAGAGAATGAGTTACTTACAAGCAATCTCGTTATCCCTTAACTATGTGTCCGCATAGATGTAACTATTGGAGAATCCATGTAAAGGCTAAGAGAATGATCCTACCCTAGGCAAGTGGGGATCCCTCATCCGATAGGGGTTAATGTTAGGATTCCATGTCTAGCTCTCATGGTCTATGTCGGTTAAAGCTAATTCCCCACAAAAGAATGTAAAGAACTAAGTCTCCTAAAGAGTGTACTACTTAGGGTAGGTAGTGGTGTGGAACGCTATTTATCCATTGCACAAGTAGACACTTGAAAGGGGAGTCTTGGTGTGTCCTATATTTAATGTAAGAATGTGCCTTTATGGAATGAAAGTGAAGTTATGTGATGTAATGTCTAATGTTAAGAAAGCATGTTAAGATTATGTCTTGTACAATGAACTTTATGAGCGATGATCAATGTGGTGTAGTATATTATGGGATGCTATTCTCACATTGCACTTTGTATAGCTTGCAAGTCCACTTGGAGGGGAACCTATGTCAAGTTCTAAATGCAAGTATATTTCTTTAATGTCTATTTATAAGATGTGGACTTGTTCCTCAAACGAAGTAAGCCTATAATGGGTAGTTTTAAGGATCACTTAGGTGTGCATTGAAGGAATTGTATGGGTGGTTCCTTCATGTCTTACCTTAGTGAATCTTAGGATAACCTTCCTTAGGGAAACTTCAAAGGAATGAGTTCACTGTGATTTGTCTTGAAATGAGTTCACTTGTAAAGTGGTCCTTTGTGCTAAAATTTTAGAAGTCTTATTCTATGTGCTAAATGATGACTTAAATGTTATGTTACTTCTATATTCATGAAGGATTTACTTGTTTAGCATGAAAGCTTATTTCTTCTAAAATGTCCTTTTTTTGCATGTTTTTGCATATGCCATACTTAGTACAATGTTTGTACTATTCCCATACTTTTCTATACTTTATAATGTATAGGTTGGAGGCAAGTTGAAGATTTGAAGGCAAGCTTGGGAATGGACTCTCTCAAGTCTAAATATGTCCTCATATATTCGATGACATAGTCTTTACTTGTTCCTTAAAGACTTATTATGTATTTTGTTTCAATGTAAACGGTCGTGTCCTTAAGATACTTAAGTCGCGTCTTTAACATGGCTTGTGACCTCGTGAAAAGTTTTAATTTCACATTACTTTTCATGTCTTATGTAATGAATGGTAGCTAAAAGGCTAGTACAAGACCTCCGAAAGGTCAAGTACGCAATTGTTCCGACCCAAGGGTTGCCCTAATGCTAGGGGGTACTTTCGGGTCGTGACAATTTTGAAGGATGTCTAACACCATTCCTTCGGAATAACTTGAACCCGTTACCTATAATTAATTGGTTTAATAGACCTTATTTTAAGTTAATTGATTAATCAGTTTCTTAGTTTTCCTAAAACCAGGTGGCGACTCCCTTTTAACCCCGTTTATACCTTTTAGTTCTTTTAAAAATTGATAACTATTATTAAAATTGAGTCACTGTGACGGTGTGACCTCTCACGGGATGTCAACAAAGTGCACTCAAGATCACACGTTTGCTCCAAATGCAAGTTCAAGTTCAACAAAGGTATTCAAATACCCTCACACAAAAATGATTTCATATTAACACTATTTCTCAATAATTTAAAGTTCCAAAATCACATACAACACTCATACTCACAAACATTTTCATTTTGATTGGTCAAAATTCTTTTAAAATACATTTTTATGAGAAAATATTTTTTTGAAAAATAAATCAAATAACATCTCTTATAAAAGTAGAAAAAATAATATGGTGTTCCACTTTTTTTCCATTCTCCATTATACCAATCCTATAGCCGATAATGGCCCCCACCTCAATCATTTGACACTGAGACAGATTCGATAATTTGTTCATACACACAAGTAGAGCCGTTAAAATTGGTTTCACCCATAGGGTCGATACAACCAACCCGTTATTAAGGTAAGGTTGGGATAGGAATTTTTGGCCCATTTAAAATTAGGGATTATAAGCCCGACTCATGTAATCCCTTTGACCAACTTGAGGCTTCATCAGGTTGGGCCATGGTCAGCTCATGAGCCAAAACTATTTATTTAAGAGTAACTTACAGAAACCTCACTAGTATATGGGCTAATTAAGTAGATGGACGTTATTTTTTAGTGCTATAAATCTTATCAAATTTTGGTGTGTCCAGATACACTCAATTCGAGTTGATTCACATATATTTACGATATATAGACAAATTTCATGCCCTCACCTCTCTTCCGTCTTGCTCATTGATACGTCCAAACGTCCACTTCAATTAAGAAGTATAAATGGTCAAAGTCAATTTATATAACTCAACGTGAGTTGAGGTTGATCCCATAGGGAATTTCTTTACAATAATAATTTCACTATCGCGTTTATCCAAATGTTGTTAGTATTTCCTAGAGAAAGTAACACAAAAAATAAAATAGGTTTAGCTTTAAAGTTCAAGTAACCAATATTAATAAACAAAATCCAGATTAACAATTCATAGAATGTTAATTTCAAAGCTGTATTGATAAATGAATAAAACTAGGATTGTGTTACCCATGACATTACATCTAGTGTTCATCCGTAAGTGAGTTTCAGGATATTTAGTCTTTGCAAATTATAGGAGAGTTGACTATATCGAACACTTCTCAGTCTAGTTAGATAATTTTCACTCAATTCCTCTCAGTCTTTGAGTGTTAACAAATTCTACCCTTGCGTACAATGGATGTTAAAGTTCTCTTCTCTCGAACTCGACCTTTAACGTCATTTTATCGGGTTAACTCCACTTTTTCCCAACTATATCTTTTCACTTGAACAATTTGATAGATTAAGGCTGACTCTAATATGTGCAGTCATTAGAACAAATGAATAACGAAAGAGTTAAATATTGCAAACACATCACCTTCTACTCGTTTTACGAATTCACGTTTAGATAACTATCATAGTTCCCACAACCCTAGTGTGGTGTTTGGCCACTTATGATTTCCACTAAATAAACAAAGATTAGTAATGAAAACATTAATTAAGGAAGATTACTTACGAAAATTTGCAAATTTAATGAAATTAGAAAAGTGAAATCCAACTTCAAAGATTCGTTCAGTGTTAATTGATGATAATCAAAGTCAAGAATATTTCAAACATAGTTGCCTGTTCCAAATATGACGAGATAAGAACATAATACAACCTAATTATTTCAAATAATTAGTCTAAAAAGAGTCATACTCAAAGTAAGACTGATTTTTCGCAGCTTCCCACGGCCAGTTCGACGACTCGTCAAGGGCTTCATGGTCCGTGAAGCCCTTCGTGATCTTTACTTGGTTGTCACAACATTGGTTCGTGAAAGCCTGGGTACTTGAAATGCACCATAGACCGTTATAGAGACCACAATCTATCTGGGTGTCTGTGGTCTTCACTTGGTCAAATCCCATTTTAGCTCCTCCAGGCCTGAGCATTGGTTCAACTTTACGAGCATCATCACAAGTCGTCATGAGGATCATGAACCTTCAGGGAGTTTGTGCTCCTTCCTTAGCACAACTCAAGTTTATCTTCTCAAGGCCTGCGCACTGGCCAACAACCACGGGCTTCTACACAATCCGTTATGAGCCCACAGTCCGTGAAAGGCTCTGTGGTCTTGGGCATTTGGTCATCAACAACTTCTTTTTTTTTCTATTTTCTACATCCAAGTGTTTTGCGTGCATAAGCATCACCAACCAGATCATATCCACATAAATACACCTAATTTCTAGTACTAATCCTTATTTTTGAGCATAGAATGCGCTAATATTTCACGACACATCATTTGTCACTCTCTCAACTCGCTTGCATATTTGAGATGCATCACATCGGATACATGTATTTTGCGTATCTAATATCCCAGATACATGATAACAACACTAGATTTTTGCTAGTGTTATTGAAACAACACCATTGTTTGCCATATTTTCTTTGAAAATCTTCTAATATTCTTGATGTTATATAATTTTACGATTGAAAAAAAAGAAAAGGAAAAAAAAGAAGGGCTAGCCCTCCTTAGCGCACGACTCTTCTTAGGTTGGGTTGGGTTGAGCATTTCCATGCCCTTCCAACTGAAGGGTCGGTCCGTCCTAGCCTTTCAAATTTCTTGATGCGATGCTTGGGTCGGTGGGGTTGAGGCGTTGAGCTGACCTTTTTTTGACAACTCTACACACAAGAAAACTGACTTGTAGTATTACAACTACTAAACATAATTATAAGAAAACTCCAATAGAAATAACATATAGAAGAATCGATCGTTGAGAAGAAATTAAAGAAGGTAAGAATTTAATTAATACAAAATTGGGATGAGAGAGAACAATGAAAATCATAATATGCATATATTGTTACGTCTAACTCCAAGTTCTATTTCATCAATTAGTAATTGGTCCTGAGCATCAAATAAAATTCATCAACATTTTTATTTGCTCAATAATCCCAATAAAATCAGTCGCATTCACTTCTTCAAGCCCATAGACCCTTATGTAAATAGTTTAGTTCATAGTACACCCTCGCTCCTTATCTCGCCTGATAGTGCATGTTTGGAAAGAATAAATATAATTATTTTGAGATAATATTTTTTGTTTTACTTAATGAAGACTAAAAAATGAGTAGAAAATCACTTATTTTCAGCAAAAAAAATTCTAGATAAAATAATTTCCTTCAAACTGAACACACATAACTTCTTCTTGTTTTCAACTACCAATATGTGACCTTGTTCATACATACAATAATAACTCCTCCCAACTCTCCTTAAAATATGTTCCACTCCTCAAATTAAACAATCGATTCATACTACCAATATTTGGAAATTCAATGCGTCACTTGTATGATAGAATATTTGTAGACACTGAAGTCCATTGCTAACTACTTCACATGCCATTGCAATCTTTCAAGTTACCTTGACATGATAAAGGTAGTAAAGCAAGTCATACATCATCACTTAGTCATCTCCATACTCATCTCGTCAAATTTGATATCACTTGTTGAGTTACGCCAAAACAAAAATATTATGTACATATATGTGTGCATTATCATTTTGGATTAAGCCAATACAATTCATCTTATAGTATTTTTCTTTGCAAATACGCATAGGATAATTTATTCATACACACCCCATTTTAATGTTTATCATTTTTCTTTTTATCTTACTTTGTGTAGATAGAAAATATCTAAATACAACTCTTAATGAATTAACAACTTGCCCGATAAAAAAATTAAGTGAACTATTCGATATCAATAAAGCATTAACTATAATTTTGATTCGATTTTAACCCCAAAATTACACGCGCTCTGATTTTAAACCTCCCAAATGACAGTTTGGCTTTGCCAATTTCCTTTCCCACCCTAACACTGAAACTTAAAACCCTCGACCCTTCAAATTTGAACTTCTTAAAAATGTCTCAGACGATCTCCGTCGACATTCTCACTGATGACGAAGATGACGGTGGCAACAGCGGGTATGGTTACTCCGTCAATCAGAACAACACCATTGATCTATCGACACCGCTGACAATTCCATCCAAAAAGAAGCACAAAACCAAAAAGTCTACTAATTGGAACCCCATAGTTCTGGTAATCGAAGATGATGATGAGACGCCGGCCTTCAAAGTCCACTCCTTCCTTTGTGGCTGACACTCCCATGTCTGATTTATCCAAACCTAAAGTCTCCTTTGTTCGATGCTCATTGGGTTCCTCTTCAATTTCGGACCCTAAGTCTTCATGTGAGTTCACATTTCTTTTTCATAGTTTGAATAAGTGATTGATCAGCAATTAGTGTGAAATCACACAGTATGGTTTAGGCGGTTTAGTCTTTTTAGTTTTTACTATAGATAATGTCTCATTTCGTAGAAATCAATATGGATTATACAACATTTGGACCTTTATTGTTTCATTCTTTGATTATTTAAGTGCTTTTGTTGGCTATGGATTATGGGTTCGTTGGAATCCAAGCTGTTACATAATATGCAAAAACACAACAATGCTGGGACACTTCCTGTAACGACCTGTTTAGTCGTTTTGAGCAGCAGATTTTATTTCTGGAAAAACTGTGTGAGTCGACGGAACCCACGACGGACCGTCATGGACACGACGGGCCGTCGAGGGTGTCTCGTTCCAAAAGACTTAGACTTCTGAAATTTGGGTACTGAAATCGACTCTCTGAACTT
>NC_028646.1:72196386-72201854 GCF_001406875.1 Solanum pennellii | reverse complement strand
TTCTTAGAATACTCTTAGTTTAGTAATTTGATCATAGATGTTCTTGTGGTGATGACTTCCAGATTTTGGGGAAATAATAGATGTTGAATTTTAGAAGTTATTGAATTGTCTTTTATTAATGAGTTTAAGTCTTCCGCATTGCTTTATGTTGATATTAAATTGAAATGTTAAGGTTTAGATTGGTTGGTTCGCTCACATAGGAGGGTAAATGTGGGTGCCAGTCGCGGCTCGGTTTTGGGTCGTGACACTTCCACTTGAGATTTAACTTGATTTGATTTTGGTGTATAAGTGATAATTTAGAAAACAATGTCGAATACATGCAAGTTTTGACAATAAAAAAGAATAAAGGAAACCAAATGTTGACCAATTTTTTTTCTCTTCTTTAGGTCTTGATTTGACCCCATCCATGGTCGCTGAAACCCCGGCATCAGAGCTTTCAAAATATAGTGTTCCTATAGTCAGATGCACGAAAGCTAGTGCTGATTCAAAGAATTGATCTTCTTCAATTATAGACCACAACAAAGATGGCGGTAAACCTCTAAACTGGCCTAGTTTGAAGTTTTCAACCAAATGTCAAGTTTTGAGACATCGTAGTTATTATTATGTCATAAAATGACATCTTTCCATATCTAATAGCAATTCAACTTCAAATTTCTCATTTTACCCTTATTGAGATAGTTTATAGCCCACAATTTTTGATGACTTATTTTTGACCACAGGTTTAAAAATTATTTCTTTTTCTTTTGAACTCTTGCCTAGTAAAACACCTTCATATAAATTGGAATGGAGGGAATAGTACAACAAAAACAACAACGTACCTGGTGGAATCCCTCAAAGTGGGGTCTTAGGAGGAGGGTAGAGTGTATGCAAACCTTACCTTTATATCTTGGGGGTAGAGAGACTGTTTAGGAAAGACCCTCGGCTCAATTGAAGCAAATCAAAGTAGTAATGGAAAGAAAAAAAACATCAGTGAAGAAAAACATGTCAACAATAGAAATGCAGTGCGGAGCACAAACATATATTCAAACAGAGGGAATAGTATTTTATTTATTATTTATTCCTTCTGTCATTAGTTAACGTTATATGTCGATCACTTCAATTTCCTGACACAATTCTTTATTTGATGATCACTGTTTTTTATAATATATTAATTGCTTTTCTATCATCATTCATCTCCAATTGTTTGAATGTTGCTTTTGTTGATCTAGCATGTGATTAGAGTTGCTTTGACTTCTGGAAGGTACAACGGCAAGTTAAGCTTAAGCTTTCATATAAGTATTTAAACGAATCATTTCCAGGCCCATCTTTTATGACTCTTATATGCTTTTGCTTCTTTAACTTTACTAGTTAACTGTACAAAGAACATGAAATGCATTTACAATATCTCTGGTCTGTTATGTGCCAGAAAATTAGTGAACCATATTCCGGTCATATTTTGCCTTCAGGAATCAAACTCATTTTCTCTGTGCAGTGTGTTTCTCTTTCCAAATGAGAGACTTGGATAACAGTAAAGTGTGACGTATAGGTACGGGTTCGAGCTGTGGTATAAGATACCGACATTAGGGTCGACTGCCTACATCACTCCCTCTTGGGCTGCAGCCCTTCCTCGATCCCTGTCTGAACGCGGGATGCTTCGCTCACCGAGCTTCCCTTTTAGTGTGTTTGCCTTTCCCCTGGACATACATCATGTTGAACTACTACTAAGATACTTCTGTAATACTTTTTATGAACTGGATGAGTGGATGTTTTGTTTGCTCTTCGTGCTGCATCACCCTGCCAGCTCCTATGAGTTGTGTTTGATTATTCAGTTATTTTCTGCAAAGGAAGATTCTAGTATTAGTTCAACATGATTCACTTGTTTTGTTTGCTCTTCGTGTGCCCCATTCAAGGTCAGCCATAATACTTTGAGCTTGTTAGGCTTACCCCTCATTACGTTTTTCTTTGATGCAAAAAAGGGATGGTTAAAGAGATATTTTAGTCCTTATAGTATGTGTTAACCCAAAGATTATGGGTACATTGGTTTATCGATCTAGGTTTATATGAACAAATAAGAAAATGACAACCTAGCTTTGACATACTTGCATATTCTTCTTATTTGGTGGTCTATTCTAGTTTTCCTATTTTGTTGGCATAATACTACTCATTTTACTACTTGAGAAAAGAAATTTCCGTTTAGCCTCAGAGTTTTGTTCGCACCTTTCCTTGCACAATTGGCTGTTTTAACTCAGGAATTGATGGAGTAATTTGTTTGGAGTGTGATAATGAATCCGAGAATAGTGGTTATCATGGTGCCTCAAAGGAGGAGGAGAAATTTTGTTCCACGGAGGCAGTTGTTAAGGAGACAGAATGGAGCTCCAAACCTTTTGGGTCCAACTTTTCTCTTGGTAAGCTACTGCTGTTTAATCAACTAGGTAATACGATTGTATAATCAAATTTTTCATTGACTGTAATTAACTGTTAGGCTATTCAGCTGAGACGAAAAAATGTTGAACAGGTATTGAAAATTTTATGCAAATGCCAGAGGATGTTCCTCATCGAGATTCGACTGAAGCCGGTCCTTCTCTAGTGTGTTTGCCTGGTTCAAGTTAATTATTATTTTTTCAACTTTCTTATTTGTTTACATAACAATAGGCTCTCTGTTTTCCATTCAATTGTTCTTCTCAATATGAGTAATCCCCCCTCCCCTCGAGAACACCCCTCATCTTATGCATGTGTGCCACTCAAAGAAAAGCCAGCTTTTATCAGGATGTTGCAATATGGCAGGACCATTCTTGGGAACACACATCATCGACAGAAGTTTGTGTGAGATTCGCGCGGATTGTTTCAGAAGAAGAAGACGATAAAAAGAAAAGTTCAATTAACTTTAGGATTTTCTAACACTTCGACTACTGACTACATGGATGAAATAAGTTGATTTTATCCCTGTTCAACTATATAAGTTGATAAGATACCTTTTAACTTGCTTCAGGAACATGGGAGTGGAACTACATACTCCTGTAGATTAGAATGTGAACAAGTGAGCTAGACAGAGTGGTGAATATTCAATTTCAGCACTACTCACTTACCCTTGGAACCTAAACTACTGTTCGGTTGCTTCTGGACAAATAGGAGTTAACCTACGGGGGCATGCAGTTCTGGGACTATGAGGGTTACTGACCCTAGTCCATGCGGTATTAAGGCTACTCCCAACTAGAATGTATACAATAAAATACAACTGAATATAAACTAGATAGCTCAAGATCCTTTACAAGCTAACTGAAATGAAACATTTATTAATAATGAAACATTTCTAAGCTGATGTATATATTTCTGTCTAAACTGACCTAGTAAGTGTAATTCATGAACTAAACAAACTTACACAACTAGGGTTCTGAATTTTATGAAAGATTTAAGGAACTTCGTTACGAAAACATAATATTCTGATTTGGATTAATCTAAAAACAAAATAACATCAATAACCTCAAGCTCTAGAAATCCTAAGTCTAA
This sequence comes from Solanum pennellii, assembly GCF_001406875.1. Lineage (NCBI taxonomy): Eukaryota > Viridiplantae > Streptophyta > Magnoliopsida > Solanales > Solanaceae > Solanum > Solanum pennellii. The sequence goes on along the minus strand of NC_028646.1, from coordinate 72,198,368 downwards.
ACATAATGGAGGGAATCAAGAATCTGAGTGAATTCTAGATACCTAATGCGCAAAACGAACCCACTAATGAAATTTCAAGTACCTCGTAATGAATTCCACAAAGAAATCTTTCAATTTTGGGGTTGAAATGATGAAAACCTACTGTGTTCTTGGACAGGGGTTTGGTTGACTCTTTCTCCTCTTTTACTCTGAGTTTGCTAAATTTTTATGAATGAATCTCTTTTGATAGATTCTTATTAAGTTAGTAGGCTAAGCTGACCAAAACTACACAGTTTAAGGGTTAAAAAACGTAGTTTATGTGGCCAACACATAGGGGAAAAGATCATACAACCCCTGACTTATAAGTCTTATGCAGTGGACCACGACCCCTCTAACGGACCATCAAACATACCACAAACCATTAATATGGTTGTGGTCCTTGGTCCAGTGGCTATTGGTTCTGACGGTTTCCATTCACGATTGTCGCGCCCCATTTTTCGCAAAAATGGGTTTTGTGCACGACCTAACAACTCTTTTGGGATTTTGAGTTTGGAGTCGCTACCTAATGAATTAAGGCGCGTTAAGGCACCTATCTAACCTAACTAAGTATAGCTAAGGTCAACGAGACAGAGATTAGGGTAAGGGTTCAAATTACCTCGAGGGGAAGGTGTTAGGCATCCCTCGAGGTCCACGAATGTGGGTCCCGGCCGTATCTCATGCAATCTATGTGGGGATTACAAGTAGTAATTAAGGTCACTTCATTATTATTTAATAATATACTTGCTAAGTGATGATATAAAATTAAGAAATTAATTTTTTTTTTGTTAATTTAAACATGCAAGGCTAGGTGATAGCAATAAATAAACAAACTCATATTGTATCAACCTGTTTAGTCGGTTCGAACAGTAGAATTATTTTTGATAAAAACTGACTGGGTCGACGGACCACGTGACGGACCGTCATGGTCGTGACGGACCGTGATGGACTCCGTCGTCCCACACTTGTTTAGTTTCTTCTGCTGCTCTTCTCATTACCCTCGACGACAAGTAGGACGAACCGTAATAGGCACGATGGACCGTTGAGGGCCTTCGTTCCAAAACACTTCAACTCTGGGAATCGGGGTACTGGAGTTACTTCTCTGAATTTCAGGACGGACCTGCAGGACGGACCGTCATGGATACGACGGACCGTCACAGGGTCTTCGTTCCAAAACACTTCAATTTTTGGAGTCTGGGTACCGGAATCGACTCACTGAACTTCACGACGGGCTTGCAGCACGGACCGTCGTAGATACGACGGACCGTCACAAGCTGCGTAACCCCGACTTGGTCAGACTTCCGCTAAGTCTTTTTTTAGGGGTGTTTTGGACTATTCATAATTATTATTATGAAATTAGTGGGGTAATGTGTATAATTGAGTTAGTTGGGGGTTAAAGGAGGTAACTTAAAAATAAATAGTGGNTAAATAGTGGGTTACTTTTACCATCTTTTATAATTGATTATATGATAATTAGGGTAGAAAGAATCTGTAAAGGGAAAAAGTAAAAAGGAGGAGGAGACGTGAAACGAATGAAGGGAGCGAAGTATTGAGGAAAACAAAGGCATTGGAGAAGTAGCTCGCTTGATTTCGATTCTCCGGTGGAGGTAGGTTATGGTTTAATTCTATCTAATAGATAAACTCTAAATAGCGATTGATATGTATTGAATGATATTATAAAGTCTCCTATGTACTTGATTGTGTGGTTGCATGTTTTTGATTGTGTGGTTTGTGGTTGGCTATAAAATTATGAGAATGTTGAAATTCTAATCTTGAACCATCTCTACCGAAGTAATGCCTTGAATAAAGAAGGCTCGATGAGATATTACTAAATAATGAAAAAGTGGTGGTATTAAATGATAATTAACAGATTATTGGATCGTAGTGTCACGTTCCGACACGGATTATTGGATCGGAGTTTCACGTTCCGACACGGATTATTGGATCGGAGTGTCACGTTCCGACAC
>NC_028646.1:72176060-72188600 GCF_001406875.1 Solanum pennellii | reverse complement strand
AGGGTGAGCTATTATTCCTAGCTCGGGCTGGATTCTCTTCTTCACGTCTTGATGTCTTTGAAGTTCGGACATGGACCATCTTTTTACTTATTTTAGTTTCTTAAATACTCTTAGACTTAGTAATTTGAGGATAGATGTTCTTGATGTGATGACTTCCAGATTTTGGGGATGATAAGTATTATACTTTAGAAGTTTATTTAATTGATTATGTTAATAAGTTTTGGATTTTCCGCATTATATTTTATTATTCGAAATTGATATACTGGTAAATGTTGGGGTTTAGATTGTTGGTTCTCTCACCTAGTAGGATAAGTGTGGGTGCCACTCGCGGCTCGTTTTGGGTCGTGACATTTTTATTTATTTTGACATACGCGATTATGTTATAAACAAATCGAACAAATAACTCATGTTATTATTTTAATTAATGTTAATATGCGAGTCTAACTGATAAGATATTAAACAATTGAGAAATAAATTTATTATTTTTTAATTAATTATTTAAGCATGCAAAACTAAGTGATAACAATAAATAGACATTAAATAAAATTTAAAGATAAGCGAGAGGACAAAAAAAAGGCAAATAAATAAGCAAATAATTTTATTATTTTATTTTAATCTACTCCAAATAAATTGCTAAACGATTAAGACTATTTCAATTATATATTATTTGAGCATACGATCTATATGATAAACAAATATTGCAAATATCAAGCAATTAATAAAAAGATAAATAAGAAGACATAATGTGCACAAAAGATATAGAAGATAGCTCGATTTAATTTATTATGCTACACCAAACAAGAATAATATATGCGAAAATAAAGCTTTGAATATTGAGCAAGTTTGAATAGGAATTTTTATTTTTAAAAAAATGTTTGTTTCTTTATAGGGATGATGCTACGATATTGTTAATCGCGCTCCTCCACCATAGAAACAATTTTGATTTGAGGTCGGTCTTAGAAAAAATAAAAATAGTTTATATTTTTGAAAACGATTTAAAAGATTTAGTTTGGATATAAGCACATAAATATTTACATATAAATACACACAATTCCTTGGGTAGGTGGTACTTCCGGGGACGAATCGGTTTAATTTAAAAAATTGAAATTAGACCTCGTAGTTCCTTTGACTTTCCCACTAACGATAGGTTAGGAGATAGTGCTTATAATTTATTTTTAAGAAATAAACAATGTCATAATCAATCCAAAGTTTTAAAGGAGGATTGAATAATTACTTTTAAAAATCATGTTGCAAAACTTTGTAAGAAGAGAAACTAGTAGAACATTAATGTAGTAAATTTATTAAATGCAAGGATTTTACAATGAAATATGTTCAAAAAACCAAGTAACTTGTTAAATGCATGAAATGATTTTAATTTAATATTATTGTTATTTTAAGAAAATAACATATTGCATCATAAGTGCGGAAATCTTGAAAAGGTAAAATTAATAATATTAGCTAATTTAAAAGGGGGAAAAAATATGCACAACAAATTTTATTGGAGTGGATATGCTAAAAAATTATTTACAAACCTACAAATATGATTTCTAGGTGTTCAAAACGGAATAACACATATAGGCATGATTTTGTAAATCTAAATGATATGAACATTTTAATCCTTAGGCATGGTTTCTACGTGACAAGACAATGCTAAAAAGTTATAACATTTTTTAAACATCTAACAGCCTACTAAATTATTAGGATTTGATTTTAACATTCAAAAATTAATGGAATCTAGTTATTTTTAAACTTATTAACAAACAAAGCGTCAAGCATGTTGAAAATTGGTTAGATTACAACACCTACAAACAATAATTCTAGGTTGTTAAAGGTTTGAAAATAGAATAAACCTATAGGCATGATTTCTAACTTTAGAAATTACAATGAACAAGTAGCATGTAAATCCCCTTCCCTTAGACGATCCCCCAAATAAATTCATATATGAGAGCTTTAGAGTTATAAAAATATTACAAAATTCAAATAAATAAATAAAAAAAATAGATTCAAATATATGAATTAAAAAGATAAATCTTTCTTCATGGCTAATCTTCAACTTGAACTTCAAGTTTGAAACCTGTCAAAGCAATCACATAACTACACAAATAATCAAATTTATTTTAGACAAGATTATGCAATTATTTAATAACTTATACATATCAAAAGGAATAGAACAATGAGTTTACACAAATGTAAGAATACAAAAAAAATATAATGTAAATGCTAATTACCTGTTAAGCAGATTATGAATGGTAGCAATGAAAAACAAATTGATCCAACTTTTACTCGAACAAAATCAAAGTAGCAAAGTAGCGAAGAAGAACACTTGAATGTTTACCGGAATCTTAATGTATTTTAAGAGTAGCAAGAGAGCAATGAGAGAATGAGGAGTGATGAGAGAACTTGTGATTGAGAGTGAATGAATTGAATAATGAAGGGAGGGGGTCTTATTTATATAGCAAAGAGGGGGAAACAAATAAGGAAAAGAAATATTTTGTAAAGAATCAATTAATATTCTATTTTCCTTATTATAAAAGAGGACCAAATCAGATAAGTTTTAAAATATTTCATTACCAAATATAAACAAGTAAGAATAAATTAATAGAGTAATATATTTTCTCCTCAAAATAAAGAGGAGCCAAAATCAGAAAGATATTATTCTACCATAAATAAGCAAGTAAGAAATCAATAAGCTCACAAATAAGGAAAAATAGATCAATTAATATTATTTTCCTTATTTCAAAGGAGCCAAAAATCAAAATAATAATAATATTTCATTACCAAATATAAACAAGTAAAATAAAATTAAGGAGAGTAATATTATTTTCCTTTAAATAAAGAAGAGCCAACTTGAAGAACTAATTTGACTATTGATATATTTTGTATTTTATTCCCAAATAAGAATATGAAATTACCATGAATAAGATAGTGACAAACTTCATTAACGGGTGTAAAACGAATTAGGTGACTAAGAAAAATTCAATAAACACACATAATAATGATTATTCCAAATTACAGAAGGATACTCTTTATGAATATATTTTAACTCAAACAGAGAAAATCTACAATCTAAACATAGGATTTCTTCTATTTGAATCTTAAGAGTGAATGATTCCTTAATGACACGCTTTTAACAACAGACTACACGCAATTAACGAACAACATTTAAGAAAAGCAAATACAGCAAGATCAAACCAGACTCAAATTCAAGAAATATTCATCTTATGATAACTAAGATAAAAAAAAACTTAACAACATTTAAATTAAAACTTACTGAGACGGATCTCAGCAGATCCGTCATCGAACTTTGACGGTGATGAAGGCGCGAAGGCCTTGCTGGTTCATTGTTGCTGCTGCGCAGGGCTGCTGGCTGCTTCTGCTCCTTGCCAGATTGCTGTCATCTTGGTTGCTCCTCCGCCGGAGCTGCTGGTTCGCGGCTGGTGTTGGTTCTGCTGTCTCTGCAAAAAGAAGAGGAAAAGAAAAGGAGAAGAAGAAGGGGAAGACAGAAGGGGAAACGGGGAGGAGAGAAGGAGCGAGAGGGAGAGGAGAAGAGGGAGGAGGGGGACGACGGGAGAGGGGAGACGGGGAAGGAAGGGAACGAGAGGGAGAGAGGGATGCTGCCAGCGGCTGCTGGCTGGTGTCTTCTTCGCCGGTGGGGGCTGCTGGTCGCAACTTCTGGCTGCTGGTTTGCTGCTGCCTGGCAGCTCGCCGGTCACTGTTGTGCGGCTGGCGGGAGGCGCTGGAGAGAGTGGTGGAGGCGGAGGAGAAGAAGGGAGGAGGGAGGAGAGGAGAAGATGAGAGAAAGAGGGAGAAGGAGAGACGGGCGGTGTTGGGAGAGATGGATGGCTGGAGAGGAAGAGGAGGAAGACGAGAAGAAGAAGGGGAGGAAGGGAGAGAGAAGAGGGAGGGGAGGCGGCTAAAGAGGAAGAGGAGGGAGAAGAATGGGTTAGAATTTTAGGTTTTGGGGTCTTTTGGTGTTGAGAGAATAGGATATTTAATCACAATCGTTGATCTAATTTGAAATGAAGGGCTAGGATTCGATTAATAAAATAGATGGATGAGATTAAGAGATGAGATGTATTAAAATCAGATTGGATTGAATATGGAATGGCTACAATTGCAATTAAAATGGCTAGAATTGAAATGAAAGAGGGGCTATGATTGAAATTAAATTTAATTAGAGTAGCTAGAATTGAAAGAAATTATAATAGAATACGCTAGAATTTAAATAATTTTAAGGAAAGTGTAGGAATTACTATTTAACTAAAATACTAAATACATTAAAATATTTTTATATAATTGAATATCATTTAAATCATAAAACATTTGAAATTCATTAATAATTTTAAAATGTAATAATATTTACAATAGTTTTATAAAGTAAACGATACTAAAATATATAATTTTGAGAAAAACCGACTAAAACTTTAAAACTTTAAGTAAATTTTAAAATACGTATTTAATCGAATATAATCCTAAAAATGGTTAAAGGTCGGTCAAATTGGGTGTCAACAGCTGCCCCTTGCTTAATTGAGAATAAAGAATGAATTGTCAGGCAACCAATGTTGGTTAAGTAGCCGATTTTGTCCGACCATGAGAGATGTCAGTTGGATTAATTGAAACGATATAGAGTTGAAAAAGGGTACGACCGAGACTTTGGTATTAAGTCGCCTACATATCTCTAGTTATACGAGAATCAGGTCGTGTATAGTTCTAGATTCAAGAGCAAATGAAACTCTTAAAAATTGAAAGAGCGCTAAGGTATTTGAAAGGCACGATATCGGCTTGAATGGATAAGATTAGCGTAGCGAGAAGAGAGAGAGATAGAGTGGCTAAAAGAGCATGACAGAGAAGCGAGAAGAGCATGATAGAATGAGGTTATCAGCCTTTGAGCAAGGTTCGGAAGTATGAGTAGTAAAGAATTGATAGGGTCTTTGTTGTGATAGATGATAGCATGATAATTGTAATCAAGAGACAATCAATCATATCTGAAAATTCTAGATAAAATGTTAGCTTATAAATAGGTAAAGTATGAACAATAATGATAAAGTATGAGCCCTAAATAAATGACAAGAGGTGATAAGAAGCGTATCTGCTTTGAGATGCCCTCGTAGACTTTGGCTTAACTTGTTGAAGAAATGCAACCCATCTCCGAAGGTTAAAGTCAACCTCCAATAGATCTTATAGTATAAAGATATAATAATATAAGGAAAATGTCTGGTTGTAAGGTGGATGTATGTAAGCATCCTGTTGTAAGGCAAAAGAGTCTAAATGTCATATTGTAAGGCAAACGAGCATAAACATCATATTTTAAGGCGGAAAGCCTAAACATCCTATTGTAAGGCGGAAAAGCCTAAACATCCTATTGTAAGGCGGAAGAGCCTAAATGTCGTATTGTAAGGCAGACGAGCCAAAATGTCCTATTGTAAGGCGGACAAGCCTAAACATCCTATTGTAAGGCGGAAGAGCCTAAACGCCGTATTGTAAGGCAGACGAGCCTAAACGTCGTATTGTAAGGTAGACGAGCCTAAATATCCTATTGTAAGGCGGAAGAGCCTAAATATCCTATTGTAAGGCGGAAGAGCCTAAATATCCTATTGTAAGGCAGACGAGCCTAAATGTCGTATTGTAAGGCAAACGAGCCTGAATGTCGTATTGTAAGGAGACGAGTCTAAATGTCGTATTGTAAGGCTGACGAGCCTAAATGTCGTATTGTAAGGCAGACGAGCCTAAATATCGTATTGTAAGGCATAAGAGCCTAAATATCCTATTGTAAGGCGAAAGAGCCTAAACATCCTATTGTAAGGTGGAAGAACCTAAATGTCGTATCGTAAGGCAGACGAGCCTAAACATCATATTTTAAGGCAGAAAAGCTTAAACATCCTATTGCAAGGCGGAAGATCCTAAATATCGTATTATAATAAGGCGGGAGAGCTTAAATATATATTCAGTCAGTCGTAGAAAAAAGTTGATAATAGCCTCTTCAAAAAATAATCTGAGGATAGTATGACTTACATAGTAGCTCCTAAATATGACAGTACGCTCATATATAATTTATTCCTGCATCCAAAGAAAATTCGTAAATTCAAAAGGCGAGAGATTGTCATACCTGTGCTTGTTTTGCCTTTAAAGTTGCATTCCGTTGTGATGAAATTTTTGATGATTTCTCATAAATTTCTTCCCCAGTTTAGAGTAAAAGATATATACTCACTTTGTTAAATATCTCTGTGAAAATTTTTGAGGTTTCCTCAAAAATTCTGCCCCAGTTTATTAGTGGGGGAATTTTCGATCCTGCTTCACTCAAAGAAAAATTGTAAGTTCCAAAGAAAGTGATTGTCTTGTATTTGGACATTAAGGCTCGACTTTGAATTCAAGTGTCAATTATGTTCATGGATTGTCAATTAGCCTAGATTTGAATTTGTAAAGGAGTGTTTTGAATGACCATGGGAAAGAAAGAAAATTTATTTGATAGAGACCGGACCCATCAAGGGTTGCCTGCGTATCCAAAAAGGAAATCAGGTCAAACGTAGTTCAGAATTACAAGGAAAAATGAAGGGAATGAGGAAGGCTTTGGGCATAAGGTCTGAGAACAATAAAGCCAACTTTGTTCATAAGAATCTTGTCCTTATCAATTTCTCTGATGTGATTTACGCTTCCTTGTCAAGTGCCTAACGTACATCTTTGTAGGATCTTCTTGAACGATGAATGTATTCGTCATAGAAGGATTGCAATTGTTGTTTTGTGGTCCTTGTTGCACTATAATTTTTCCTTTTTCAATCATATTCTGAATCTTATTTCTCAATGCTGCACATTCTTCGGTGTCATGACCTTGAATGTTTGGATGATAGGCACAATTTTTGGATAGATCAAAGTTTGAAGTAGAGTGCTTGGGAATCCATCCAAAAATTGTGATAGATCAAAGTTTGAAGTAGAGTGCTTGGGAATCCATCCATTTATTGGTCTTAGAAGTCCTTTAGCCCATAATCTCTGGAAAAAATATCGGTCAAAGTTTCCCTTAAAGGAGTGAAGACACGAGGTTTCCTCACCTTATGTTGAGATACCTGAGGGTTGGAAGGCTCAAGAATAGCATGAATTTGCTCAATATTCTGATTTGTTTGTTTCGGAGGTATATAGGTTGATGCATCTTCGTTCCTTTCATCTAATGAGTCTTTCAGGACTTGAAAAAGAATTTGTGTATCAGCAATTCTTCCAGACTGAATGCCATATTCTAACTCTTTTCCAATTCGAATTAGACTGTCAAAACTTTGAATACCAGCGCAGAACAGGGTTTTGTAGTATATACCCTCAAGTGACCTGATGAGAGTTTGGACCAACTCCTCTTCATGCGGTAAGTGACATATCTTGGAGTCTTCCATTCTCCATCGTATGACATATTCCTCAAAAGATTCATGACTTAATTTCTTCAATTTGAGCAAATTTAACATTGTAGAGTCAACCTTGTTATTAAACTTGTATTGTTCCACAAAGTTTCGAGCCATGTCTTCCAATGCGAGCCATTTGTCAAAGTCTTGTTTGACGTACCAAGTGAAGGCTATTCCTGATAAGCTTTGAATAAATAACCTCATTAGGAGAGGTTCATTGTTTTCTAAGCCAACTAGCCTGCTGCAAAAATCTTTGAGATGTGCTATTGGATCCCCACGTTCGTCGAACATGTTGAATTTTGGAATTTTAAATCCCGACGACAATTCAACTCCTGGGTGTAGACATAAATTTTTATACCTTAGGTCATGAGTAGGTATTGAGTTTAATCCTCCATTCACCTTTTTCTCCAAGTCATGCATTTTTCGCTGCAGTGCATCTAGCTTAGACTTCTCTATTTTGTCACCTATTCCCTCATATTGTGAAGCATCAAAGTTGAGGCGTGTTGGAGACCTTTGTTGAGAGAGGGTGTGAGTAGGAATAGGATGAGGAGAGATGGTCCAAAAGGTACTTTGTGTTGGACGAGAAGAGGGGTGATTTTTTTGAAGGTTGAACATATTTGTCGTATTGCAGGTTCTTAGTCGAGCCTAAAATCCAAATACTAGACAACCTTTAGTCAAAGAAGTAAATCAAACACAAAACCGAGTTATTATATAATGAGCCAAAATTATAATTTCAAATGAATGACACAATAACTCAAAGTGGGACAATTATAACAGTTAATAGAATAAGGTCACATAATGGATTCAAGTTATACTTTGCCAATTTGAAGTTTAGAGTCAAAGAAAGATTTTAACTCCATTTTGACATAATGACTTGATTTAAATATGATGATCAAATTGACACATAAGTATGCAATTTGTCTAGAGGGTGTTGGGCTCTTTAGACGATAGGGTGTCTACTAGTTATGTGGATTGACACCAAGGGTCGAACCACCTAGGGCTTATGCAACATGTATGACCTAACTAAGACTTCTAAGAGTTGGCTTGACATGGACTTGAAAAAATTCTATGCGAGAGACTCGTGGTTTCGAAGTAGTAAAACTATCCGTTACGTCCACGCATATGCCGACTCTCTATAATAGGTGTTTTAAGTGAAATGGAGTAGTTGTGAGAGGTGCAAAGGCACAACATCACGAGAACAAAATAAAAAAGGAAGAGGGTCCCAATTGGGGGAAGTATGAGCGGAATGTCAGTTATCAAAGCAATAAACACTTAGCATTTAAATTGGAAAGCGATAACATATAGGAAGTTTATAAAACAATAAATAAATAAGCATAAACAAATAAAGGAAAGTAAACATATAAATATACTAAAAAATCACGCAAATAAGGAAAGAGGGTATGGGATTAAACATGTAAGTAAACACATAAGGGAAAAGGGAAAAGGTGAAACATGGTAATAAATAGTTAAGGAAGAGGGAAGGGGTGGAATAGGAAAAGAAGAAGGTAAATAAGGATACAAAATAAACTAAACATGGTAAGCACCTAAAAAATAATGAAATGACCAAAATAAAGTAAACCCCACATAAATAAGTTGTCACGACCCAAAACGAGTCGTGAGTGGCACCCACACTTAGCCTACTAGGTCGGCGATCCAACAAATCTAAACCCCAACATTTACCAATAGTTCAACTATAATTAACAAAATAATGCGGAAGATCCAAAACTTATTAATGTAACCAAGTAAATAAGATTCTAAAATTTAACACTTATTATCCCCAAAATCTGGAAGTCATCACATCAAGAACATCTATCCTCAAATTACCAAGTCTAGGAGTATTTAAAAAACCGTAATAACTAAAAAGATGGTCCATGTCCGAAATTCAAAGACATCAAGACGTGAATGAGAGAATCCCGCACGAGCTAGAAATAATAGCTCACCCTGAACTCTGATGTGCTGGAGACTGGCTAGAGCTGAGGGCGAGTCGAAGTCGATGGTACACTTGCTACATTTCATAAAAGGAAAACAAAGAAGAAAACAAGTAGGGCTCAGTACGAGGCAACATGTACTGAGTAAGTATCATCGGTCAACCCAAAATAGTAGCTAATATACAATAAATAATAGTATGAACTCAACTATAGCACTTAACAGGTGATAAACAACAAACAACATGAACAAGTATCAACAACGTCAAGCAAGCTCGTAATAAATCAATGATATCAAAATCACACATGAGGACTCATGCCTCCAAACCAAACCATTTTGGGAGTTGAGTTCTTTGAGATTGAGTACCTTCCATTAATTCAACATGTTTCTCCTTTAATATTATCGTGTCGGAACGTGACACTCCGATCCAAGAATACTGTGTCGGAACGTGACACTCCGATCCAAGAACACTGTGTCGGAACGTGACACTCCGATCCAAGAACACTGTGTCGGAACGTGACACTCCGATCCAAGAATACCGTGTCGGAATGTGACACTCCGATCCAAGAATACTATTAATTTATCCTTTATTATCACCGCTTTCAATTCATTGTTATATTATTTTCATAAGGCCTTCTTTATTCAAGGCATCACTTTGATAGAGAGAGTTAGAGAATATAAATTCTACGAGCTCAGGATTTCAGACCAATCACTAACCACACAACCAAATCACACAATCACACAGGCAAGTACATAGAGAACTTCACAATATCATTCAAGGCATATCAATCACTATTAAGAGTTTACTATCAAATAGCATAAACCATAACCTACCTCCACCGAAGAACCGAAATCAAACAACTATTTCTCCAACGCTTTTCCTTTTCTTCTTGCCTCAAAACCCTTCCAATATGTTCGTCGCTTTTCTATTCCAAATGTTTTCTTTCCACCGCTGTGCGTCTCCTTTAATTTTCCTTCTTTTCTATGATTTAGTTATCACCCTAATTGTATACTATAAAGTTATAAAAGTGACCCACTATTAATTTTAAAGTTATCTCCTTTAACCCCCAACTAAGTAAATTATTAAAATTACCCCACTAATTTCATAATTGTAATTATGAATAGTCCAAAAGGCCCATTAAAAATTGTGATGGTCCGTCGTATCTACGACGGTCCGTGCTGCAGGTCCGTCGTATCTACGAAGGTCCGTGCTCCAGGTCCGTCGTGAAGTTCAGAGAGTCAATCCCAGTACCCAGATTCCAAGAGTTGATGTGTTTTGGAACGAAGACCCTCGACGGACCGTCGTGCCTATAACGGTTCGTCATACTTGCTGTCGAGGGTAATGAAGAGAACAGCAGAAGAAATTGCACAAGTATGGGACGACGGAGTCCATCACGGTCCGTCGTGACCATGACGGTCCGTCGCGTGGTCCGTCGACCCAGTAAGTTTTATATCAAAAATAATTCTACTGCTCAATCGACTAAATATGTTGTTACAATCGATACCAATTTACCCATCGTTCGTCCTCGAACGATCACAGGAAGAAAAGTAAGGGTGAGAAAGAGTACCTGAATCTGTAAAAAGATGTGGATATCTTTCTTGCATATCAACCTCACTCTCCCAAGTGGACTCTTCAACTGGACTACTCTTCCACTGAACCTTGATAGATGCAATCTCCTTTGATCTCAACTTGCGGACCTCTCTATCTAGAATAGCAACAGGCTCCTCCTCATAAGACAAATTCTAATCAAGAAGAACTGAATCCCAACGAATAATGTAGTTTCCATCCCCATGGTATTTTTTCAGCATAGACACATGAAATACCGGGTGCACTCTTGAGAGTCTTGGAGGCAATGGCAATTCATAAGCCACCTCCCCCACGCGCTTCAGAACTTCAAATGGACCAATATACCTAGGACTAAGCTTACCTCGCTTACCAAACCGCATCACCCCTTTCATGGGTGAAACCTTCAGCAAGACTTGGTTCACCCTCCATAAAATCCAAGTCCCTAACCTTTCGATCTGCATATTCTTTCTGCCTGCTCTGAGCTGCTAAAAGTTTCTCCTGAATGAATTTCACTTTATCTAAAGATTCCCTCAAAAGATCGGTACCCCAAGGTCTTACCTCAAATGCATCGAACCAACCAATGGGAGACCTACATCTCCTCCCATACAGTGCCTCAAATGGGGCCATATCAATACTTGAGTGATAGCTATTGTTGTATGAAAACTCTGCTAAGGGTAAGAATTTATCCCAATGACCACCAAATTCTATCACACATGCACGAAGCATATCCTCCAACACCTGAATCGTTCGCTCAGACTGACCATCGGTCTGAGGGTGAAATGGAGTACTAAGATCCAGCCTAGTACCTAATTCAGCATGTAATGTTCTCCAAAACTTAGAAGTAAACTGCGTACCTCTATCTGATATGATGGAGAGTGGAACTCCATGCAATCGAACAATTTCTGAGATATAGAGTTTGCCTAACTTCTCTGTATTGTAAGTCATCTTGACCGGAATGAAGTATGCAGACTTAGTTAACCTGTCAACAATTACCCAAATAGAATCAAACTTACCCAATGTCTTTTGAAGACCAACCACGGAATCCATTGCAATTCTTTCCCACTTCCATTCAGGAATGGGCATTCTCTGAAGTGTCCCTCCAGGCCTCTGGTGTTCATACTTCACCTGCTGACAATTTGGGCATTGGGCAACAAAATCAACAATGTCGCGCTTCATTCTACTCCACCAAAAATGTTGCTTTAGGTCGCGATACATTTTGGTTGCACCAGGATGTATAGAGTACCTTGAACTATGAGCCTCTGTAAGAATAGTGTGAATCAAATCATCAACACGGGGCACACATACCCTTCCCTTAATTCTCAAAACGCCTTCCTCATCAATTATTGCCTCTTTAGCCTCTCCTCGCAATACCATATCTCGAATTCGGCTCAGCTTCTCATCAACAAACTGCTTTCCCTTAATCTTGTCAAGAAAAGAAGATCTTGCCTCCACACAGGCCAAAAGTCCTCCTTTCTCTAGTACTTCCAGCCTCATAAAGTCATTAGCCAAAGTCTGAACCTCTTTAGCCAATGGGCGTCTAGAAACCCGTAAGTGGGCTAAAGTACCCATGCTCCCTGCTTTTCTACTTAATGCATATGCCACAACATTAGCTTTTCCTAGGTGATACAAAATAGTAATATCATAGTCCTTCAATAGTTCCATCCACCT
>NC_028646.1:72148411-72169137 GCF_001406875.1 Solanum pennellii | reverse complement strand
ATTCAAGGCATATCAATCACTATTAAGAGTTTACTATCAAATAGCATAAACCATAACCTACCTCCACCGAAGAACCGAAATCAAACAACTATTTCTCCAACGCTTTTCCTTTTCTTCTTGCCTCAAAACCCTTCCAATATGTTCGTCGCTCTTCTATTCCAATTGTTTTCTTTCCACCGCTGTGCGTCTCCTTTAATTTTCCTTCTTTTCTATGATTTAGTTATCACCCTAATTGTATACTATAAAGTTATAAAAGTGACCCACTATTAATTTTAAAGTTATCTCCTTTAACCCCCAACTAAGTAAATTATTAAAATTACCCCACTAATTTCATAATTGTAATTATGAATAGTCCAAAACGCCCATTTAAAATTTAGCGGGAGTCTGACCAAGCCGGGGTTACGCAACTTGTGACGGTCCGTCGTATCTACGAAGGTCCGTGCTCCAGGTCCGTCGTGAAGTTCAGAGAGTCAATCCCAGTACCCAGATTCCAAGAGTTGAAGTGTTTTGGAACGAAGACCCTCGACGGACCGTCGTGCCTATAACGGTTTGTCATACTTGCCGTCGAGGGTAATGAAGAGAACAGCAGAAGAAATTGCACAAGTATGGGACGACGGAGTCCATCACGGTCCGTCGTGACCATGACGGTCCGTCGCGTGGTTCGTCGACCCAGTAAGTTTTATATCAAAGATAATTCTACTGCTCAATCGACTAAATAGGTTGTTACATAAGCACAAAACACGTAATGGTAAGAACCTAATATCCCCAGCGGAGTCGCCATTCTATCGCGCCCCATTTTTCGCAAAAACGGGTTTTGTGCACGACCTAACAACTCTTTTGGGATTTTGAGTTTGGAGTCGCCACCTAACGAATTAAGGCGCGTTAGGGCACCTATCTAACCTAACTAAGTCTAGCTAAGGTCAACGAGACAGAGATTAGGGTAAGGGTTCAAATTACCTCGAGGGGAAGGTGTTAGGCATCCCTCAAGGGTCCACGAATGTGGGTCCCGACCGTATCTCATGCAATCTATGTGGGGGTTACAAGTAGTAATTAAGGTCACTTCATTATTATTTAATAATATACTTGCTAAGTGATGATATAAAATTAAGCAATTAATTTTTTTTTTTGTTAATTTAAACATGCAAGGCTAGGTGATAGCAATAAATAAACAAACAAACTCATTTTTATTTATTTTGACATACGCGATTATGTTATAAACAAATCGAACAAATAACTCATGTTATTATTTTAATTAATGTTAATATGCGAGTCTAAGTGATAAGATATTAAACAATTGAGAAATACATTTGTTATTTTTTAATTAATTATTTAAGCATGCAAAACTAAGTGATAACAATAAATAAACATTTAATAAAATTTAAAGATAAGCGAGAGGACAAAAAAAAGGCAAATAAATAAGCAAACAATTTTATTATTTTATTTTAATCTACTCCAAATAAATTGCTAAATGATTAAGACTATTTCGATTATTTATTATTTGAGCATACGATCTATATGATAAACAAATATTGCAAATATCAAGCAATTAATAAAAAGATAAATAAGAAGACATAATGTGCACAAAAGATATAGAAGATAGCTCGATTTAATTTATTATGCTACACCAAACAAGAATAATATATGCGAAAGTAAAGCTTTGAAAATTGAGCAAGTTTTGATAGGAATTTTTATTTTTAAAAAAAATGTTTGTTTCTTTATAGGGGTGATGCCACGATATTGTTAATCGCGCTCCTCCACCATAGAAACAATTTTGATTTGAGGTCGGTCTTAGAAAAAATAAAAATAGTTTATACTTTTGAAAATGATTTAAAAGATTTAGTTTGCATATAAGCTCATGAATATTTACATATAAATACACATAATTCCTTGGGTAGGTGGTACTTCCGGGGACGCGTCGGTTTAATTTAAAAAATTGGAACTAGACCTCGTAGTTCCTTTGACAATGAAATATGTTCAAAAAACCAAGTAACTTGTTAAATGCATGAAATGATTTTAATTTAATATTATTGTTATTTTAAGAAAATAACATATTGCATCATAAGTGCGGAAATCTTGAAAAGGTCAAATTAATAATATTAGCTAATTTAAAAGGGGGCAAAAATATGCACAACAAATTTTATTGGAGTGGATATGCTAAAAAATTATTTACAAACCTACAAATATGATTTCTAGGTGTTCAAAACGGAATAACACATATAGGCATGATTTTGTAAATCTAAATGATATGAACATTTTAATCCTTAGGCATGGTTTCTACGTGACAAGACAATGCTAAAAAGTTATAACATTTTTTAAACATCTAACAGCCTACTAAATTATTAGGATTTGATTTTAACATTCAAAAATTAATGGAATCTAGTTATTTTTAAACTTATTAACAAACAAAGCGTCAAGCATGTTGAAAATTGGTTAGATTACAACACCTACAAGCAATAATTCTAGGTTGTTAAAGGTTTGAAAATAGAATAAACCTATAGGCATGATTTCTAACTTTAGAAATTACAATGAACAAGTAGCATGTAAATCCCCTTCCCTTAGACGATCCCCCAAATACATTCATATATGAGAGCTTTAGAGTTATAAAAATATTACAAAATTCAAATAAATAAATAAAAAAAATAGATTCAAATATATGAATTAAAAAGATAAATCTTTCTTCATGGCTAATCTTCAACTTGAACTTCAAGTTTGAAACCTGTCAAAGCAATCACATAACTACACAAATAATCAAATTTATTTTAGACAAGATTATGCAATTATTTAATAACTTATACATATCAAAAGGAATAGAACAATGAGCTTACACAAATGTAAGAATACAAAAAAAAATATAATGTAAATGCTAATTAAGAATACTAACCGGTTAAGCAGATTATGAATGGTAGCAATGAAAAACAAATTGATCCAACTTTTACTCGAACAAAATCAAAGTAGCAAAGTAGCGAAGAAGAACACTTGAATGTTTACCGGAATCTTAATGTATTTTAAGAGTAGCAAGAGAGCAATGAGAGAATGAGGAGTGATGAGAGAACTTGTGATTGAGAGTGAATGAATTGAATAATGAAGGGAGGGGGTCTTATTTATATAGCAAAGAGGGGGAAACAAATAAGGAAAAGAAATATTTTGTAAAGAATCAATTGATATTCTATTTTCCTTATTATAAAAGAGGACCAAATCAGATAAGTTATTAAATATTTCATTACCAAATATAAACAAGTAAAAATAAATTAATAGAGAGTAATATATTTTCTCCTTAAATAAAGAGGAGCAAAAATCAGAAAGATATTATTCTACCATAAATAAGCAAGTAAGAAATTAATAAGCTCACAAATAAGGAAAAATAGATCAATTAATATTATTTTCCTTTTTCAAAGGAGCCAAAAATCAAAATTATAATAATATTTCATTACCAAATATAAACAAGTAAAATAAAATCAAGGAGAGTAATATTATTTTCCTTTAAATAGAGAAGAGCCAACTTGAAGAACTAATTTGACTATTGATATATTTTGTATTTTATTCCCAAATAAGAATATGAAATTACCATAAATAAGATAGTGAAAAACTTCATTAACGGGTGTAAAACGAATTAGGTGACTAAGAAAAATTCAATAAACACACATAATAAAGATTATTCCAAATTAAAGAAGGATACAATATTAACAATCTTTACGAATATATTTTAACTCAAACATAGAATATCTACAATCTAAACATAGGATTTCTTCTATTTGAATCTTAAGAGTAAATGATTCCTTAATGACACGCTTTTAACAACAGATTACACGCAATTAACGAACAACATTTAAGCAAAGCAAATACAGCAAGATCAAACCAGACTCAAATTCAAAAAATATTCATCTTATGATAACTAAGATAAAAAAAACATAACAACATTTAAATTAGAACTTACTGAGACGGATCTCAGCAGATCCGCCATCGAACTTTGACGATGATGAAGGCGCGAAGGCCTTGCTGGTTAGTTGTTGCTGTTGCGCAGGGCTGCTGGCTGCTTCTGCTCCTTGCTAGATTGCTGTCCTCATGGTTGCTCCTCCGCCGGAGCTGCTGTTTCGCGGCTGGTGTTGGTTCTGCTGTCTCTGCAAAAAAAACACAGGAAAAGAAAAGTAGAAGAAGAAGGGGAAGACAGAAGGGGAAACGGGGAGGAGAGAAGGAGCGATAAGGAGAGGAGAAGAGGGAGGAGGGGGGCGACGGGAGAGGGGAGACGGGGGAAGGAAGAGGAACGAGAGGGAGAGAGGGATGCTGCCAGCGGCTGCTGGCTAGTGTCTTCTTCGCCGGTGGGGGCTGCTGGTCGCAGCTTCTGGCTGCTGGTTTGCTGCTCCCTGGCAGCTCGCCGGTCACTGTTGTGCCGCTGGCGGGAGGCGCTGGAGAGAGTGGTGGATGTTGGGTTTTATTTGCCCTAAATTTCTTACCATAAATTGGTTTTCCTTTTAGGAAAAGGTTTTGGATTGACTAATCCTTTTTCTGGTAGGAAAAGGTTTAGGACTCTATAAATAGAGGCATGTTCCTTCTAACTTAATCAGCATTCACAATGTAGTCTAAAGTCTTTGAGAGTTTTGGTTAGGGAGAGAATTTGTGGGTCACAAGCTTGATATGTTATCACTTGTGTGAACCTCCCATGTAATTCCGAGTGAATTGGTTGAGGTTGTTTCCCTCTATATTTTGTACTCTCATATTTATAGTGGATTGCTCATTTCCTTTGTGGACGTAGGTCGATTGACCGAACCACGTTAAATCTTTGTGTCTTTGGGTATATTTCTTGTTGTCTTCTTACTCGTTGTCTTTTGAGGTTTGCTTTGCTAGCTTCCGTATTTACACCTGCTTATTTTCGATCCTAACAAGTGGTATCAGAGCCAGATTCAATGACGGAGTCAGGTTCAGTGGTTCGATAATCGATGATTGAACCAGGTTAGAAAGAGGTGTTCATCTTGACGGGTGTAGTTGTAGTCGCAACCTTTTTGACAGTAATGAAGATTTTGTTGGAGAAATTGTTTCAGAGAGGTTCTCTGTGTTGAGACATAAACTTTGCAAAGGAGATTATGGAGAGGAGAAGCAAGTTGTTGAAGATTAAGTGAAGAAGGTGGACAAATTTATTTTGTCAGAAATTCAGGCCAAGGGGGAGATTTGTTGGGTTTTATTTGCCCTAAATTTCTTACCATAAATAGGTTTTCCTTTTAGGAAAAGGTTTTGGATTGACTAATCCTTTTCTTGTAGGAAAAAGTTTAGGACTCTATAAATAGAGGAATGTTCCTTCTAACTTAATTAGCATTCACAATGTAGTCTTAAGGGCTTTGAGAGTTTTGGTTAGGGGGAGAATTTATGGGTCACAAGTTTGATACGTTATCACTTGTGTGAACCTCCCATGTATTCCGAGTGAATTGGTTGAGGTTGTTTCCCTCTGTATTTTGTACTCTCATATTTATAGTGGATTGCTCATCTCCTTTGTGGACGTAGGTCGATTGACCGAACCACGTTAAATCTTTGTGTCTTTTGGTATATTTCTCGTTGTCTTCTTACTCGTGGTCTTTTGAGGTTTGCTTTGCTAGCTTCCGCGTTTACACCTGCTTATTTTCGGTCCTAACAAGTGGTATCAGAGCCAGATTCAATGATGGAGTCAGGTTCAGTGGTTCGATAATCGATGATTGAACCAGGTTAGAGAGAGGTGTTCATCTTGGCGGGTGTAGTTTTAGCTGCAACCTTCTTGACAGTAATGAAGATTTTGTTGGAGAAATTGTTTCAGAGAGGTTCTCTATGTTGAGACATAAATTTTGCAAAGGAGATTATGGAGAGGAGAAGCAAGTTGTTGAAGATTAAGTGAAGAAGGTGGACAAATTTATTTTGTTAGAAATTCAGGCCAAGGGGGAGATTTGTTGGGTTTTATTTGCCCTAAATTTCTTACCATAAATAGGTTTTCCTTTTAGGAAAAGGTTTTGGATTGACTAATCCTTTTTCTGGTAGGAAAAGGTTTAGGACTCTATAAATAGAGGCATGTTCCTTTTAACTTAATCAGCATTCACAATGTAGTCTTAAGGCTTTGAGAGTTTTGGTTAGGGAGAGAATTTGTGGGTCACAAGCTTGATATGTTATCACTTGTGTGAACCTCCCATGTATTCCGAGTGAATTGGTTGATGTTGTTTCCCTCTATATTTTGTACTCTCATATTTATAGTGGATTGCTCATCTCCTTTGTGGACGTAGGTCGATTGACCGAACCACGTTAAATCTTTGTGTCTTTGGGTATATTTCTCGTTGTCTTCTTACTCGTGGTCTTTTGAGGTTTGCTTTGCTAGCTTCCGCATTTACACCTGCTTATTTTTTATCCTAACAGTGGAGGCGGAGGAGAAGAAGGGAGGAGGGAGGAGAGGAGAAGATGAGAGAAAGAGGGAGAAGGAGAGACAGGCGTTGTTGGGCGGTGTTGGGAGAGAGGGATGGCGTGAGAGGAAGAGGAGGAAGACGAGAGGGAGAAGGGGAGGAAGGAGAGAGAAGAGGGAGGGGAGGCGGCTAAAGAGGAAGAGGAGGGAGAAGAATGGGTTAGAATTTTAGATTTTGGGGTCTTTTGGTGTTGAAAGAATAGGAGATTTAATCACAATCGTTGATCTAATTTGAAATGAAGGGCTAGGATTCGATTAATAAAATAGATGGATGAGATTAAGAGATGAGATGTATTGAAATCAGATTGGATTGAATATGGAATGGCTACAATTGCAATTAAAATGGCTAGAATTGAAATGAAAGAGGAGCTATGATTGAAATAAAATTTAATTAGAGTAGCTAGAATTGAAAGAAATTATAATAGAATAGGCTAGAATTTAAATAATTTTAAGGAAAATGTAGGAATTACTATCTAACTAAAATACTATATACATTAAAATATTTTTATATAATTGAAAATCATTTAAATTTTAAAATATTTGAAATTCATTAATAATTTTAAAATATAATAATATTTACAATAATTTTATAAAGTAAACAATACTAAAATATATAATTTTGAGAAATATCGACTAAAACTTCAAAACTTTAAGTAAATTTTAAAATACGTATTTAATCGAATATAATCCTAAAAATGGTTAAAGGCCGGTCAAAATTGGGTGTCAACAACGATACTACCATGGCCGGTCATCAGGGCGTGGTATCACGTTTAGGCATGGTGAACTCTGCTTGGCCCACACGAGCACCAATACGGCTCGTGAGGTGGTCCACAACCTATGAAGTGCTCCGTAATCCACCTCTATAGCACAAGAGAGTGAACCACGGGCAGGTAGACGGACCTTGATCTCCTTTATTGTCTGTGAACCCTTTCGTGGTTCACTGGTTCATGTGTTTTTCTACTGTATTTCTAAGTCTGGTTTTTCCTAGGTGTTACAATGGTTCTCACTTTGGCATGTAAGGATATATCTTTTCAGTAGGATATAAACTCTAGATTTTATGTTATAGATCACATGGTCTATGTCGATTAAAGGTAAAATTCCTACACTAAAGAACCGAGGTTACTTTCTTACGTATCTCACAAGTGCTTTGTAAGATGCTTAGATTGCATTGACCATCATTATGACTTATGTTTTAACATGTTATTTCATGATTTAGCTTGTTCATTACACGTCATATAAAGTCTTATTTAGCTTGCTTTCCTAACTATTATGCTTTGTTATCATACTTGATACATTCCATGTACGAATGCAAAGTTTCGACTAAATTGTTTCAATATGTAGAGTTAGACTCTTCTATTTTCCATACTCGTGGATAGTTGATTCAATTGAGCTTTGAAAATTTGTGAGTCCTCCGAGGTCCATGATTCTTCAATCTCTTTTGTGTCATTTTCTTTTTTCAGATTTTGTATGTCATGTATGATTACGTCCCAATCACTTTCCTTATGATGTAACAAATGGTTTTGGGACTTATGTTTAGACTTCCGATTTTCTCAAACTCTTCTATATGAAATCTTGTTTTTAAGCTACTACTTCCATAATCTTGTATGATGCATTCTAAGTGTCTTGAATAGGGCCTCTCGAGTTTCTGTATTCCATGTCACACCTAGGGTCTACTTTTGGGTGTGACACTATTATTGGGAAAATCATGAAATTGGGTCAATGTTGGGCTACTAAGACTTCATCCGCATTGAATTCAGCTTAGAACCAACATATTTAGCAACTTGATTTCATAAATTAACCAACACAATCATGATTCACAATTATATAAACATTCATAATCAAAATCACATAGGCACAGTTCAAATCAGGTAATGTGATGCTACCCATTGAAATCCAGCCCATATCCACTATACATTTTAAATTAAATATAAACAAGAAGAATTTAAAAACAGACCTTAATGCCAAAAATATTGAACAAATGAGGGGTTGGGGTTGGATTGATACGAACTCCAAGTAAATGAACTTTTAGTACTTTGAAACACTCACAAGAGACTCACAAACACTCAAAATACGTGAAGTGGGAGAAAGCAATCAAAAAGGCTATTTAATTTCAAAGGTCTTGATTATTAAATTTGAAAAGACACACTACCTTTTTCATCAACACCATATCTTTCTTTATCTCCATATCTCTAAAATTTCAACCCCACCAGTCTTTCCAACCCCCATCTCTATCCTTGTTCGCACATTGGTTCCCACCTTATTGTTGATAATTGGTATGTGATGTCTTACGTGATTTCTCAAGTGTTGAACTTCTTCATTGTATAATGCCTCAAATTTGGCATCACCCGACACTGTCCGCTATTGGTTCCCACCGTATTAACCGACTTGCTTCCACCTCTCATGACATATTTGGACAATATATTGATTTGAGTCAACATTTTGGTCATTTTTTCATCTCTTTCATGGTTCTTCTCGACTTGTTCCTTATTTAGATCCACTTGTAGATTATGGACTTGATCATATCTAGTATACCATGCTTAGTTGAACTTAGTCATATCATCTAACAACAAACCAGCTACATCATACAGTTGTCTCCTCAATCCATCGACTAATTGATCAGCCACAAATTTATTTATTGAGTCAAGGCTTCAAAAAGATAATGCAATAGCAAATTTTCCGAAATTCCATGCGTTGGACATTGAAAAAAAATTCTTGAACCTCAGCCACGTTTCATGCAAAGGCTCACCAATAGGCTTGAAATGTTGGATTTGGAGAGAAAGTTTTACCATATTCATGGATGAAAAGAATCTCTTTAAGAATTCATCATTTAGATCTTCTCATGAAGTGATTGAATGATTTGGCAACTCTACCAACCATCAGGTAGCCTTTCGTATTACAGAGAACAAATAACCTCACCCTTACAGATTTTTGGGAGATATGTTTGAACACAAATGGTCCAGGCACCTCCTTGAAATTCCTAAGGTTATCATGGGAATTCTCATGAGCTACAACCCCCAAAATTCATTTGATTTGAGGTAGTTGCATCATAGTTTCGGTGATGTGAACACTATCCTCCCAATCGTAGGAGGTATCCAGATTGCTCCCTTGGTTTCAATGACATTAATGTGGTGTCATTTAGACCACCCATGTTGTTGTTTTGACCATAGTGATTGTCAGTGTCACTCCCATGTTTACTCACATTTTGGACCTACAAATCATCCATCAACAGTACCAAATAACAATTCTAATACAAATAAACCATATTAAAATCTAATTTCTCAATTAAAATTCGCAACCGTTGCCGCTGGTAGCGGCACTATTTTTTGTAATACTCAAATCACCCTTCAAAACCAATTAAAAGAGTGAGTGGTTATGTCGGTAAAAACACAACAAATAGTAGAGATCAAATCCTACAGGGAATGGTATGTCATGGAGAATTTCTTATCAAGAACTTTGGAGTTTAAATTAGCTCATTTTCGATAGTAAGAACAATTGGGTGGATTTACCACCAACTTAATACAAAGCTTTTTTTATCAATCATCGCAATTAAACTGAAGTATCAAAGAAAGCAAGAGTTAACAAGCAATATAGGGAAGAAGGGATTGGAATTTGATATCATGTATGGGTGATTGTGTTGCACTATCGTAATGAATATTCATGAATAAACTAAGTCATCTTCATTCAAGAAATTATGTTTCAATCTCAAAGCTTTTGTGCATAGAATATCCTTTCAGTCTCATCTAATTTCCAATCTTAAACAACCCAAATCCTTATTCTGTTCTCTCATTCAAGAATAGGGAAAATAAATCCAACTCATAACCACTCTCTAAATAAAGCTACAATCATCAAACATAAATTACTATTATTGAACTTACCACCCATTTCAATCATTCTCTTTCGAGCAGCTACCAATGATTGGAAGTAGGAATTAAGTTTGCAACCTTAACCCTTAAGTTAACATATGGTAATTAGACCAAATTCATGCATGAACATCAACAAAATGGAGCATGGAAAAATACCCACTACATTAAATCAACACCCAACCCCATTTGAGAACCCCTATATCTTGGGGTTTTAGCCACTCATCATAAAGCATAAAGAAATCATACCTTCCATGAAATCATACATGGGTAACATGAAATTGGGCAATTAAGACTAAACCCTCTTTTTATTCAATATTCAATTTCTCAAATACAGGTTCCAAATTGTAAAACTCCGAAAATCCAAAAGAAGTGTTCTTCAAAGGTTAAGTGTTCTTAGAATCTCTCTACTCAAAAGCTCTACAAACTCCCAAAAACTCTACTAAATAAACTTCATTCCAAACACTTTCCTAGAAAATTATATCCTTCGGGCTATATATGCTTTCCCAAAATTTGGGCCAAAAATCCACCATGCGACTAACTCGGCAAGATTAGGCAAGTCTTCCAAACCTACTCGGCAAACGCCCTTTGCTCCTCATTTCACCTTGTAATGCTCTAGGCATCAGATGTATGAACCTCAATTTGTGAAATTGATTGAGTCAGCCTTTCATGTTCAACAAATTGTTGAATACCACCTTAGTTCATCTTTCGAGCTTTGAGTTTTTGCACTACACACTCTTGCTTTGGGTGATGTGCATCAGGACCGCCATTTTCACTTGACAAATCGCCTTCATTAGTGGAGTCCACCGACCTTCTTTAGCAGGTAAAAAGGCAATGCATTGTAATTTGGGCGAGGTCGTACTCAATTGGCAATCCGCTCTTCATATTAGGCAATCAACAATGTTCACTTTACACTAATTTTTGTATTTTCCATGTCCAGTATAGGGGTAGTATGGTAAAATAACAATGTCAATCATTGTTTTCTTAATGGGTGTGTCAAGTTAAATGTGACAAGTAAAAGTGAAAGGAGGGAGTACAAGCTTAGCTTTGTGGAATGAAATCATCGTACCACCTGCCCACTTATCCGAAAAGGAAAGGAAAAAATGTGACCAACTATTTTCTTCCTGAAAGCAGCATACTCACTCCCTTCATAAGATCCATTATCCAGGTTTTGACATGATCAGAAAAGTATGAAACCGTGTTCTAAGTCTTAGGGGAGTGTTTCAGGCAATAGGACCTACCCAACTTGTCCAAAATGTGATAATAGCCATTCAGGAGAGTGTCTTGCAAGGAAAGAAGGGTGTTTTGGATATGGTCAGTTTGGCCATAGGTTGATGGATTTCCCTTTTTCTAAAGAGAGACATACAAGTACCATTGTAGGGCTCAATCTATTTTTAACAACCCTAAAAATGAATATGCTAAGTAATGTTTAGTGTGTCTAGAATGCCTACGATTAGACCGGGTTCACACAGATTGATGCGCGTAGAACCAGACCTCTGGATGTCAAGTTGTTTAAAGTTAAAAAATGCTTTGAAAAAGGGTGAGTTTTTAGGGTGAAAAATGAAGATGGTAATCAAGTTTTACGATACAAAGCTAGGCTATTTGTGAAACGTTTTAACCAGAAAAAAGGAATTAATTTTGATGAGATATTCTCTCTAGTTGTGATAATGTCTTCCATTCGTTTGGTTTTAGGCTTGGCTTCAAATCTGGACTTAGTGATAACAACGAAGTTAAGGGATCACAAATAGAGAGTTGTAAATTAGAGTATGTAAGATGTTATAGGAAAGAAACTAAACTGTCAAAAAAGATATGGGTAATTCAACGGAAGGATCCAAGAATTTCTAAAGATTTAATATACTAAGGCCTTGAGAAGATCCAAGTAACAACACACAAATTAAGGAAGAATCTAAAGACTTTACTTGAGAAACGAAATACAAAAGAATAGATTTGAATATTGAACTCTTTATCAGTAACTAAAGAAAATAATTAGTATATGTAGACTAATCACCTTCTAAAGAATACCAAAAAGAAACCACAGATATCATAAGAAGAAATTACTTCATACCTTAACTTTGAAACTAGCAAAGATTTAAAAATAAATTCTCATAGAATAACTTATAAAGGTTCAAAAGAACTCTCTCAAATATTATAATATCAATACAATGTATTTTCAATAAATGAAAAGGCATTCCTATTTATAGAATAAATAAGTTGGTTAGTAGCCCTAATAAATCCTAAAAGAACAATCTAGAACCTAATAAAATAAAACTCTAGCTTGGGGGCTAGGGTAAAACTAAAACCCTAATAGTTGTGGATATATTAAGTACTTTGTGGACCGCCTTGGTCATGACTTTTGAGCCCCTTATCGGTTCTATTGAGATGCTGATTTTAGCTCCACCTAAGGGCTGAAATTGACCTTCTTTGTAGCTCATTTAAGACTTTTTCTGCATCAATTTGGATTCTTCAAAACTAAAATTTGGATCCTAATATTCCTCTTCTTCTATTTTGAGGTGGGCCACCAAATAGTTGTAGATTTAGAAAATTCATCTCCTTGAGCTTGATTATTCATCCCCACAAGACACCTTTGGGTCTACGACTGAAACCCATTGAGCTTATTATTGAACTCCTTGGGTTGAGATCGTTTTATGGTACTTTTTGGAGTTTCTAAAGATTCATCCTTATACTTCAATGGAGTAAAGCTTCCTTGGATGCTATCACTTAAAGGTTTAACAAATGGTTTTTTTCTCCATGGTGACTTAGATGGAGAAATTGATATAGAGCATCCGGAAGGTTTTAAAATCAATGGAAAAAAGAATTATGTTTACAAGTTAAAGAAAAGATTGTAGGTTTAAAACAATCTCCTAGATAATGGTACATGAAGTTGATTCTTTTATGAGTCAGCATGACTTCAACAAGGCTTCTTCAGATGATTGTTTTTATGAGAAGGTTTTCTAATTGTGACTTTGTTACCGCTTTGATTTTTGTAGATGACTTATGAGTGATAGATTTGCACTCATTTGATGTCTATTTAGCTCAATATTTAGTATCTTCAATGCCTACTTTTTCTGTTATGATGATATATTGATGATTTACAACTATGAAGGCAAATTGACAAGGCATGGAGTGATGTTTAAAAGAATAACCAAAATACAAAAAGATGTGCAAACTATACATTATTGATCGCCAAACGAGAAGGGAGGATAAACTAATGAGCACGACCTCCGCCAGAATGATAGTGCATAGAATTTGTGTTTATCGCACCAGATTGGAAAACTTTATTAGAGAAGGCGATGCGCCGAAAAATTAATCTAGCCTTGTTGACCATTATTGAAAATGGTAGTGCAAAAAGAAAGACTGAATTCTCAAAAGGCGAACATATGTTGTACTCGAAGATATACAAAATGTGAATGGCCGACTTAAATGAGTTTACTACCTGAGTTTCAAATAACTAAAGCCTATAACATGAAAAGGCGAGCTGAGGAGAAAAAGTCGATTCCCCAAATAAGCTCGGTGGGCTTGACTAATGTTTATGAGTGAGTCAAGTATTGGGTTTTAGGCCTACTTTTGGGAAATTATAAATAAACCAAAGTAGATAGAAATTAGAGAAGGAGTGAAGTAGAGTTCTTAATAGAAAAATACTTTGAGTTTTTGTAAAGAGAACACTTTACTTTTGTGAAAAACACTTTCTACCTTTTGGGGTTTTTCAACTTTTGTGCTTGAAATTAACAAATAGAAGTTCAATCCAAAGTGGTTTTACTTTTAATTGTGTAATATCATGTTACCATGGCTGGTATCATGGAAGGTATAGCCTATTTACTCTTAGTGATGGGTCACTAAAACCCAAGGTCTTGGGGTGCAATTATGGGGTTGGGTGTTGATTTAATGTATTTGAGTATTATTCTATGCTCTAATTTGCTTCTGGTCATGCATGAATATTTTTCTAATAAGCATGGGGTTAATTTTGATTTAAGGTTGCAAACTTAATTCCTACTTCTAATCTCTGGTTGATGCTCGAAAGAGATTGGTTGGAGTGGCTAATTATTCGAATACTAGCAATTTAGGTTTGATATATTTAAATTTCTTGAAAATATAGGTTATGGGTCACATCTATTTTTATTATTTCTGCATTGAAAGAGAGGACAAAGTAAGGTATTGAGTTATTTAGATTGGAAATTAGATGAGATCGAAAGGAGATCCTATGCGTAGATGCTTTTAGATCGGAAGATGATTAGCGTCAATGAAGATGAATAAGCCTATTCATGAATGTCCATCACTATACAGAAGTATATTAGCCCTACATGACATTGATTTCCCATTCCCATGCCCTAATATTACTTGTTAACTCTTCAGTTCTTTGAAATTTTAGTTTAATTGTGATAATTATTAAACGAAGCTTTTTATTAAATTGGTGAAATCATCCACCCACTCATTCTTACTATTAAAAATGAGCGATTCTACAATCCAAATTCCTTGATTGGAATTCACTACGATATATCATTTCCTTTTGGATTTGACCCCGACTCTTTGTTGAATTTTGTAACTGACTACGATCAATGTCCCTTTAATTAGTTTTAAGGAGGAAATTTGAGCGTTATCCAAAAAGGCACCGCTACATGGGAGTGGCGGTTTAGAATTCTAATTGAGAAATTAGTTTTAATTTTGTTAGTTGTAGTAGATTGTTGTTTCGTGTTGTTGGCTGATTTACAAGTTTTATACAATGAGTGATCATGGTAGTTACACCGAAACTCACTATGGTCAAGATGACAACATGAGTGATTTGAATGACATGAAAATGAATGTCATTCAGACCACGTGAGCCATCTGAATACCTCCTATAGCTAACAGTGTTGTTTTTCACATTACAGGGACAATGCTACAATTGCTCCAACTAAAAGGATTTTTTTGTGGACTACCTCACGGGGAACACCTTGAACACCTTAGGAATTTTATAGAGGTTTATGGACCATATGTGTTCAATAATATATCTTTCGATAATATTTCTGAAGAGTCTGTATGGTTAAGTTTATTATCGTGTTCTCTTTAACAGGAGAGACTATAAGATGGTTGACTGAATTTCCAAATAATTCTATCAGTTCGTGGCAGGAGCTAAATGATGGCTTCATGGAGATATTCCTTCCACCATAGAAGATGGTTAAACTTCGAACCCATATTCAAATTTCAAATGTAATGGAGGTGAGACTCTACATTAGACGTGGCTAAGGTTCAAACATTTACTTTTGCAATATCCAACACATGACATTCCGAACAATTTCCAGCTACAATTTTTCTATTTTAGTCTTGATTCAGTCAATAAAGGTGTGGTTGATCAGTTAGTCTAAGGGGGATTGATGAGACAACCATCTGATATGGCCGCTCTATTGCTAGATGAGATGACCAAGGTCAACCAAGCATGTTACACTAGAGAGGACTAAGTGCCTACTCTATAATTTAGTTTGAACAACAGAAAATCAAGAAGGATGATGAAAGATATGAAAACATGGTAGAAATGATGATCTAACTCAATTTGTTTGTCTAAACATGTCATAGGAGGAAACTGAAGTCGGTAAATGCAGTTAGAACCAAAGTGGGCAGTGCCTGGATGACGCCAAGTTTGAGGCATTATATAACGAAAAAGGATAGAGATGGTTGGAATGATTGGAGGGGTAGAAATTAGAGAGATAGGGAGATAGAAAAAGATAGGTACGTGCCTCCGCATGATCGTTCACGTCCAAAATAACCTGTTGGGAAGTAGAAAGCTGCACTGAGGATATGCTTACAAGGATCTTCAACAGGGATGAATGATATGAGAAAGTGTTAAAGGAATTTAAAAATTACTTCTCCATTTTATCTCAAATGGTGACTTCTTACTCGGTGTCTATCTAACAACCCGAGACTCGATTGTGCCAAATATCCACTCATATAAATTCAAGGAAAAAGGGAATATTGCCTAGTGAACCTATTCGGAACCCCAAGAATGATTGTTGAGTAATTGAGAACTATGTTATGTCACGATGTTAAATAAGATGCTTCTTGGGAGACAACCTAAGTCTTTTATTTTGTTTTTATCATTTTCGATAATATGCATTGTGAGTGCAGTTTGATAAGAAGGATTTGAATGTTGTGGCAAGATACTGATTTGGCTTCATCAACAGTAACATAATGTAGTTGTAGAACGAGTCTGTCCTTTGCCATGTCAAGGTAATCTTGGTAGGAAGGATCATAGACAGAGAGCACATGCATGTGGGTGATATTATATCCGATTTGGATGTCAATTATTTTTGCAACTTTTTTAATTTTTTTTCTAATTGGTAATATTTGGGTGTTAGTTGTCACGACCCAATCTAGGGTGGGACACACCCTTAAGGGGTAAGACACCAACGCAAGCCTTCGGGGTTCTAAAAAACTGGACAGAGTTTCCCTTGCTTCTAGGGATGTCCATATTTCCATGTCAAAACTGAACTGTGTTCCACTATACCAACAACAACATACCCAGTGAAATCCTACCAAGTGGGGTCTGGGGAGGGTAGAGTGTACACAATCCTTACCACTACATCTCCGAGGTAGAGAGGTTGCTTCCTAAAAGACCCTCGGCTCAAGCAGTAATAAAATGAAAAAAAATAGGTGGTCGGGAGAAAAATGACAACGAACAGCAAAGCAGTAACAACTATACGCAAGGAATCCTAGCAAAAACAGCAATAAGATGCGATCACCTAAACACAAACCACAAATGATAACGAGTAAGAAAATACAAGCATAAGCTTGTAATAGGACCACTCTTAACTAACTACTACCCTTTACCCTTATCTGCGATCTCCATACCCTCCTACCTAAGGTCATGTCTTCGATAAGCTGAAAATGCTCCAATATCGTGTACTATTCATTTATTATTAACACAATAATACTATGCCAATCACCTGATACCATAAGGAATTCTAAAACATACTTATAAATCTCATATCAAACAAGGTTCTTAGCAACTTTAGTTCAACGTTTAAGTATCAAAACAAAATAAAAAAGTCATGTCGGCCCCTTTATTTCAAAAAGCTTACTTGTGGGGGAAGGACTTGTCCTTATTCTTTAGTTCAACACTATTAGTATGATGCCCCCCCCCTCCCCCCCAAAAAAGATAAAATAAGCAATAATAATAATCTGATAATAAAGTAGAAGAAGTCAATGTCTCTTACTTTTTTACATGATATCTGGATGTACTTCCATGTTTTTGAAATATTGAAATTTCCTTTCACTGTTATCACCTGTGTCTAGCAATTAAAGTTTTTAAATGAGGTGATCATGTGGAAAATGGTATAAGAGCAACTTGAGATAATACTTCACCTTATATAACAAAAAGTGTCAGAGCTGAAGGCAAATGTCATATTTTCATATACTAGGCCAAGTAACAGAATCAAGCTTGCATGTGAGTGGGTGTAGGATGGGGACCTGTACAAGTAATAAGTGTCCTCTGCTCTAATAATTGAGTTTTTAAATGAGGTGGTTACATAATTCAACACTAACACTAAGAATAATATCGGATGTTCATTTGGGCTGTGAAAGAGCATGCTGCTGGTGAAGGTTTTGATAACTGTGCCAAATTGTTTTTCTTATACTTTGCAAAAGTTTGTCGTGCTAGTCGTTTATTTCATTCTTTTGAGCTTTTTACTTATCTTTTGTATGATGGCATTGTGTATATTTGTGGTGCTACAGTATCAAGTTTTTGAATTGGTTCTATAAAGCTTAGCGTAGCTATTGTTTCTAGCTTTTACAATTTATTGAGATCATTAGATTCATTAGTTTTGTGCAGATCTCATCTGAAGTTATCAATGTGCCAGCCGAAGAGTTTTGCAACCTTGTGAATGCAAATTATTGATGAGTCATGTTTCCTGTGTCCAACGCCTTTATCCTCTTCATAAATTTGTTATCTCACAAACAAGCTTTGGCATATATCAACAAAAGGTTGACGGTAACTTCATTTTTGTCCTTCACTTTACATTCATTAAACTTTCTGACTAGCTTGGGATTGAGGTGTTGTTGTTATTGTTAAGTTTGTTAATTTATTTATTTTCTCTTGAATGTGTTTCTTTTTCTGCTATGTATACACACACACACACAATATCTTCTCTGTTCTCCATTTGTAGACCTCTGTTGTTGCCTTAATTTCCTTTTTCAACCTTTTTTTCTTCATGTATGGCAGAAGATCCTGAATTTGATCATTGGATTGTTGACTACATCTGTTCTCCATTATAGAACTACCTGTTATAGGTGCCTTTTTTTTTCCCGATGTTCTTTTGATCGTGTGTGACATGCTAGAGAGATGAAATCAAGTTGTGACAGATCACAAATTTAACAGTTAGTTGTTAATTATTTATTTTTTGTTGAATGTTATGTAAGATGAAATGAAAGCATTGAGGTGCAAATTCATATATATGATTGATTAAATTTATGTTAGTTATTATATACTAGAAATATTTGAATAATGAATTCTAGTTTGTTAGTAAACGGGAAACAGGGAGAAAACTGCTAGACTATGACATCCCAAGGTGGAAATCGGTAGGCGAGGGATGCCGTTAGGGGAGTACACAAGGTTGAGGCGCTGATAAGCAGTAATTATCCGCTAAAGTACGATGCTAGTAGTGATCGGAAAACATGATAGCAATACTCTAGCTTATAATAGACTAATATGAATTTAATTGAATTATGATATGATAGGAAGGAATAATTGAAAACAAACCTGCATAAATAAATAAACATGACTACAATGTATGATGAAATAAAAAGCTATAAAACTTTGATCTTATATATACTTAAAGATATAGAAATTGTTGACATAAAAGAATTATATGGGAAAAAAATTTGATCATGATATAGAAGATATATTAAACCAAGAATGGTATGAAATAGATTTACAAGAATTAGATATAGAAAGAATAGATATATACGATTTAGAAATAGATTCAGATTAAAATGAACTGTGACTATTTAGAATATCGAATAGAAACTATGGCAAATATAAGATTATTAAAACAATTAACGCAAGAAAATTTATACATGTACAAAAGAACCCAAGATATGTTATACGTAGAATATATAATAAATAGTATTAAACAAATATTAAGATTAGAACAATTATCAAAAGAACTTGATGAAAAAATATATTTTACTCTATAGTGAATTCCACACCCCCAACATTGGTATATATTTTACTCTATAATGAATATGAATTTCGCATCCCCCAACATATATATTTTTGACACTATAATGAATATGAATTCCGCACCCCCCAACATTGGTGACATAAAAAGAATTATATGGGAAAAATATTTGATCATGATATAGAAGATATATTAAATCAAGAATGGTATGAAATAGATTTACAAAAATTAGATATAGAAAGAATAGATATATACGATTTAGAAATAGATTCAGATTAAAATGAACTATGACTATTTAGAATATCGAATAGAAACTATGGAAAATATAAGATTATTAAAACAATTAATGCAAGAAAATTTATACATGTACCAAAGAACCCAAGATATGTTATACGTAGAATATATAATAAATAGTATTAAACAAATATTAAGATTAGAACAATTATCAAAAGAACTTTATGAAAAAATATATTTTACTCTATAGTGAATTCCGCACCCCCAACATTGGTATATATTTTACTCTATAATGAATATGAATTCCGCATCCCCCAACATATATATTTTTGACTCTATAATGAATATGAATTCCGCACCCCCCAACATTGGTGACATAAAAAGAATTATATGGGAAAAATATTTGATCATGATATAGAAGATTGTAACGACCTGTTTAGTCGTTTTGAGCAGCAGATTTTATTTCTGGAAAAACTGGCTGAGACGACGGATCCCACGACGGACCGTCATGGGCACGACGGACCGTCGAGGGAGTCTCGTTCCAAAACACTTAGAATTCTGAAATTTGGGTACTGAAATCGACTCTCTGAACTTCGTGACGACGTGGGAACGACCCGTCACAGACTCTTCAAGGAAATTGAGTCTCTGAACTCTGTGACGGAGCAGCAGGACGGACCGTCGCAGGCACGACGGCCCGTCACAGACTGCGTAATCCCAGGCTGGGTCGGATTTCTGTTAAGTGATTTAAGGGGCGTTTTGGACTATTTCCTGCTTTAATTATAAAGTAGTGGGTTAATGTTAATAAGTCTAATTACTTGGGGGTTAAAAGAGGTAACCTTGAGTTAATTAGTGGGTTATTATTGCCATCTTTTATACTTAATTATATGCTAATTAGGGTAAAAGAAAGAGGGTTTGAATAAGAAAAGTAGAAAGAACAAAGAGAGAGAGAGGGTCGAACGAGAAACAGAGAAACGAACGAAGAGGAAACACAAGCTTTGGGGAATTTGCTCGCTTGATCACGAATCTTCGGTGGAGGTAGGTTATGGTTTTTATGCTATTCGTAGTAAACTCTTAATA
>NC_028646.1:72135750-72139313 GCF_001406875.1 Solanum pennellii | reverse complement strand
TACCGTCGTCTTCAACTCAACCGCAACTCTAGCCAGTCTTCATTACACCGGATTTCAGGGTGAGCTAATGCTTCTAGCTTGGACTGGATCTTCTTCCTATGTCTTGATGCCTTGATGTTCCGGCATGGACTAGCTTTTGTTTATTTTTAGCTTCTTAGAATACTCTTAGTTTAGTAATTTGATCATAGATGTTCTTGTGGTGATGACTTCCAGATTTTGGGGAATAATAGATGTTGAATTTTAGATTTTATTGAATTGGTTTTTATTAATGAGTTTAAGTCTTCCGCATTACTTTCTGTTGATATTATATTGAAATGTTAGGGTTTAGATTGGTTGGTTCGCTCACATAGGAGGGTAAGTGTGGGTGCCAGTCGCGGCTCGGTTTTGGGTTGTGACAAAGATATATTAAATCAAGAATGGTATGAAATAGATTTACAAAAATTAGATATAGAAAGAATAGATATATACGATTTAGAAATATATTCAGATTAAAATGAACTATGACTATTTAGAATATCGAATAGAAACTATGGAAAATATAAGATTATTAAAACAATTAATGCAAGAAAATTTATACATGTACCAAAGAACCCAAGATATGTTATACATAGAATATATAATAAATAATATTAAACATATATTAAGATTAGAACAATTATTAAAAGAACTTTATGATAAAATATATTTTACCCTATAATGAATATGAATTCCGCACCCCGGTATATAATTTACTCTATCATGAATATGAATTTTGCACCCCCCAACATTGGTATATTGATGAATATACATGTGCATTTAGATAATATTATTAAAAGGAACATATAACATAGAAGAAAGTAAGGAGATAAGAAAATTATATTTTACGAAATTACCCAAACCTTTTAGTTCAAAAATAATAAAAAGTTGGAATTAAGCAGAATTAACAGATACTTTAGGAGCTAGAATGAAATTCTTACAACGATGGTTTACAGAACTATGTGAAAAACATAAAGAAGATGTAAAAATGGAAAAAGTATTAGTAAAAAACTTAGCATGTCGCAAAAATAAAATAGCACCTCAATTTGGTTGCACAGATAGATATTATAAAAAGAAGTAAAATAGAAATAAAAATTATAAAAAATATAGATCAACATATAAATATAAAAAACCAAGAAAGAGATATTATGTAAAAAATTATAAAACTAAAAGACCATTTAGACCAAAAAGAAAATTGACGGAATGTACTTGCTATAATTGTGGAAATTAGGACATATAGCTAAAGATTGTAAATTACCTAAAATCCAAAGAGGAAACAGATATTAGAAATAATTATGAAAAATGAAAAATATACACAAATAGAATATGTCGATTATGATTTAGAAAGTGAAGATAGTATATATGAAATATCAGAAAATGAAATAGATAATGACATAGAATTAGAAGCAGATAATGAATTTTATAATATAAATGGCTGAAGCAGATATACAAATAATAAATAAAGAAGAATGTCAAGATGAAGAAACATTAGAACAAAAAATAATATTTGATAATAGTATATTTGAACAAATAAAAGGAAAAGAATTAGATCTAAGTGTAGAAAAAATATTAGAAGTACTAAAAATAAAAAATTGGTTTAAAAGACAAAAAGAAGAATATTATGTAGTAAGCCAAAGAGAACATATAATAGATTGTAAGTATACCAAAGGAAAAGCTAAAATACCAATAATAAATAAGAGAATAATTAATAAAGAAATACAAAAAATAAATGCAAAAAACTCAATTAAATATGTACATTTAGGAGAAACTGAAATATTAATAAAAACATGTTTTAGAGAAGGAATAGATACACCTGTAGAAATATATTTAGCAGATGATAGAATTATACAACCTATAGAAAAAAGTATAATAAGTGTTAATTACTCAGTAGCAATTAATGACAGAAATATAGATAAATCATTAGTATAATATTGGATAATGTCAGGAATAGAACTAGCACCTGGAAGTAAAATATTTACAGCCAGATGTAAGAATTTATATGTTTTAACAACAAAACATAAAATAACAGCAAAAAATAAAATAAATAAAATAAAAATAGAAAACCCCTTTGAAAAAATAGTTACGGTTATAGATAATAATGACTATAGTTATAATGAAATTGATATAAAAGAAGATTTAGAGATAGTACAAGAAAGACTAAGCACATCAAAAAGAATAAATAATAATGATATACCACAAACATCATAAAAAATGAGTACTTCAAATAGTTCCAAAAGAATAAATATAATTTCACAAAAATTAATAGAAGAAGAAATAAAACCACATCATTATTATATAACAAGAATAATGGAGTAAAGAAAATATTTAATACTAATAAATACAGGACAAGAAGAAAGCTATATTACAAGAGAGTTAGTAATGGAAGATAAAATAATAACTACGGAACACTCATGTTCAGAATTACCAAAAGTATTAATAAATATTGAAGAAACAACGGAACAAGAAATAATAATTGGAGGTATACCAATGAAAATAAAATTTAAAATATATCAAGGAAATGAAAATATAACATTAGGAATAAATTGGCTAGAACAAGTAAAACCATATAATATAGAGGATAAACAACTAACGATAAATTATCAAAATAAAAAAGTCATAATAAAAAGGACTTTAATATAAAAAAAATATGAAAATATATATACTCGCGAAGATAGTAATAGAAGGATATTATAACAGATATTATACACCAATGATAGATACAGGAGCAGAAGCTAATATATGTAAATACAATTGTTTACCAGAAGAAAAATGGGAAAAGTTAAAAACACCAATAGTAGTAACAGGATTTAATAATGAAGGAAGTATGATCACATACAAGGCAAAAAATATGAAAATACAAATATGGATAAAATATTAACTATAGACGAAATATATAATTTTGAATTAACAACAAAGGATATGTTGTTAGGAATGCCCATTTTAGAAAAATTATATCCACATATAATAACGAAAACACACTGGTGGTTCACAACACCATGTAAACAAAAGATAGGAACAAGAAGAGTAGGTAACAAAAGAAGAAAAACAACAGAATGGATTAAAGGCAGTGAAAATAACACACAAAATTAGAAAATATAAAAGAAGAAGACCCTAGAATAGAATTAATTATATTTTCCTTAGATAAAGTAAAAATAATCCAAGAAAAATTAAAATTATTATATGACGAAGATCCTTTACAAGGATGGAAAAAACATAAAACAGAAGTTAAAATTGAACTGATTGATGAAAATAGTATAATAACACAAAAACCATTAAAATATAATTTTAATGATTTAAATGAATTTAAAATACATATAAGTGAATTACTAAAAAATGGATATATACAAGAAAGTAATAGTAAACATACAAGTCCGGCATTTATTGTTAATAAATATAGTGAACAAAAAAGAGGAAAAAGTAGAATGGTAATTGATTATAGAAATTTAAATGCAAAAACTAAAACATATAATTATCCAATACCAAATAAAATATTAAAGATAAGACAAATACAAGGATATAATTACTTTAGTAAATTTGATTGTAAATCA
>NC_028646.1:72078651-72123560 GCF_001406875.1 Solanum pennellii | reverse complement strand
TAGTTGATTTTATATTATTACTTGATATATATTGCTTTCTATTCTGAGTTGGCCGATGATACCTACTCAGTACTTGTACTGACCCCTACTTTTATGTTCTTCTTGTTGTTTTGTGGAGTGCAGCATGTGCACCAGTGACTTCGTCTCGTCCGCAACTCTAGCCAGTCTTCAGCACGTCAGAATTCAGGGTGAGCTATTATTCCTAGCTCGGGCTGGATTCTCTTCTTCGCGTCTTGATGTCTTCAAAGTTCGGACATGGACCATCGTTTTACTTATTTTAGTTCTTAATTATTCTTAGACATAGAAATTTGAGGATAGATGTTCCTTATGTGATGACTTCCAGATTTTGGGGATAATAGTTGATAAATTTTAGAATGTTTATTTATTCGTTTTATTAATAAGATTTTGAGTCTTCCGCATTATGTTGGGGTTTAGATTTGTTGGTTCGCTCACATAGTAGGATAAGTGTGGGTGCCACTCGCGACCCGTTTTGGGTCGTGACAGCTTCATAAATGTAAAATATCAATTTTAAATTAAATGTCCCTTTTAGCATGATTTCATGATATGTGTGCATATGATCTCATACGCAGTACAAGTGGTGTACTTAGCCCATTTTTTCCTTTTCCCCAACATTTTAGATTCGGGTCGTTGAAGGACTTTTCAGACGACTTTGTAGAAGACTTGGAATTCTCATTCATCCAAGTTGGGTAGGTCCTCACATTCTGAGGGAAATCCCAATATCAAGCTAATAAAGTAGTTTTAGTTTTAAGATTCTTACTTATGTTCTTTCCTTTTTATTTGAGTGCTAAACTTTGTATGGTCTACATGAAACCTTATTGTATTGATGTATGGTCTAGGTTATATATTATTTATCTATGTGCAATAAAAGTAAATACTAAGTAATCTTCTCATACGATGGGTCTATGTATACTCGATATAAATATTATGTGTATGGTGATGTCTATGCAAGCCTCAATTGAAGAAGTAATTAAAAGTTTTAAAAATTTCCGTAGTTTAACCTATGAATGTAATGATGTAATCTAAGAAGCTAGTCTTAGTCCTCAAAGAGGATGACGACATCGGTTACGTCTAGGGGGTGCTCGCCGCATGTGACAAACTTGGCAACAAAGCATGAGGTTCAATATCTTTCAGTCAATGTCTCTCTCAACCACGTCTATGTAGGTTCGTATTCATAATTTTGAAGCGCACCACAATTATGAATAGGAATCTATTTGATGCTTAGGAAACTTTCACTTTCTTGGAAGTCTAATATCGTGCCGCTAGAGTTTAGCTCTAGGTGCTTTTTGCATCTAATCATTTTATTTTAATTATAGGTAGTGATTACTCTAAGGAATGCGTCACAAAGACTTGAAGAAAATATTGCCAATGCTGCAGTTCCTCCCCGTGGTGATCACCCTCTTTGATTTAAAATGATATTTAGTGTCATTCGGGGACGAATGTTCCTAAGGGGGGGGGGGGTTAATGTAACATTCCAAAAAATTATATGTCTAGTGAAGAGCCCAGTAGGTCTTTAATACTGCGTATTGGGGCTACGTAGGCATCCCAATGCCCAATATTGAGAAATATTTGGCATAGTATAGAAAATTGGTTAAGGGGTATTAATTAATTTCTATATAATACCCAAATAAGCAAAAAATTGAGCATAGTAGATAATATATTTTTTAAAAGGTATTAGAAAGTTTTTCTAACATTAGTAAGCTTTTTTGGGAAATGTACCTTCAATAAAGACCCTAAGCTAAAAATCATATTTTGTAAAAGTAACAAATTTGGTACTAGGAATCCAAATGTCAAGCCTAATACCATACCACATGACCATTTAAAATGAGCATGTAAATTAAGTAGTGACCAAGGACATTGTGAGGATCCTTTGTATAATAAGTAAATACTCCAAATAGTACATCAATAATAGTTTGTTAGGAAAGGATAAGAAATCCATCTACAAGCCCATGTGCAAGCACATGGGGAAAAACGTCCAAAAGGGGACCACCCTAACCGAATTGGTTAGGGTAGTTAAGGGGCAGGCGTGCACATGGGTTCATTCATGTGGGTCCTAGCTCTCTAAATAATTATAGAATTTAAAAGACTTCCCTAACTAACTAACTAACTAACCTATGACAAACAATAATAAACTAATTAGTGTACCCGACAACCTAAGACTTAATCGGGTGACACTAACATAGTAACCAGTTAAAGAGACAACCTAGTACCTAACCTAGGATCGTCCAAAAGGTTGGTTATGGTACTAATAACTTATGGATACTTTATTAATTACCTAGGTTACTTAATTAATTAATTTATCATCTTAATTAACTAATTTAAAAGGACAAAACCGAAATCACAAAGATATTTCCAGATTTAGGTTAAGAAAAGAAAAAGACAAACTAGTACCTAACCTAGATTGTTTAATGGGTTAGTTATGGTCCCAAAAACATGAGGGTACTTTATAAATTACTCTAGGTCACCTAATTAATTGAATTATCATCATAATTAATAAAATTAAAGGGGTCAAACCGAAATTTTTACACTAACCTAGTATAACTCAAGAAACTTCCTAGTACTTAACCTAGGATAGTCCAAAAGGGTAAGTTATGGTTCTAATGACTTAGGGGTACTTTATTAATTATAATATGTCCCTTAATTAATTAATTAGACATCTAATTAATTAATTTAAAGGCTCAAAATGAAATCCGTACAAAAAGTTTCAAATTTGACTAACTACTGTATTTTCCTAATTTTAGTCAATCTAGGAGGGGCTTTTTAGTAATTATTTAATTTATTTATATAATTTACAAAATTATACTAAGTTGACTGAGTCAATATCAATTCCTAATCATAAAAACTCGCGATCAAGATCATAGAAAACACGACGCTAAAACAGTAAGCAATAAGTTCATCAACTCTCAAGGGTTATTTCAAGGTTTCGTGCAAGATGGTATTCGTACAATAAGTTCTACATAAGGCATGGGTTTCTATCATGGATTTCTTTCTCCAAGAATTTTTTCCATCATCTTGAATCTATGAAATCTCGAATCTAGGTTTGTTTCCCAATGTTCTTGTTTAACGTCCTTCCTCCATAGTATCCTTGTTTCCGATTCTAATAAGTACATAGATGTAGTCTTGATCATGTTGTTTGTATGTGGTGATGGATTATCTTAATCATTAGGGATGTTCTAACAACCCTAAAAACGAATATGCTAAGTGATGTTTACTGTGTCTACAATGCCTACTATTAGACAGCGTTCACACGGATTTATGCGCATAGAACCAGACCTCTGAACCCTTTCTACAGCGAAGCTAACTAACTTGTTGAGTTAGTTGATCTAGAAAAGGTTGCGTCCAATCATGTAGGGCTCTCTAATACGAAGCATTACTTTAAGGAGTCTTTACCGGACATAAAAAGAGGAAATCATA
This sequence comes from Solanum pennellii, assembly GCF_001406875.1. Lineage (NCBI taxonomy): Eukaryota > Viridiplantae > Streptophyta > Magnoliopsida > Solanales > Solanaceae > Solanum > Solanum pennellii. The sequence continues at coordinate 72,120,128 of NC_028646.1, read as the reverse complement.
GGTTTGGAGGGTCTAGGGGTAAAATGGTCTTTTTACAGGCTAAGGGTAGTATCTTAATTACCCTAAATATATTTAATTATTCAATTAATAAAGTGGAGGGGCATTTTGGGGAGAGAGGGCATAAAATTGGCTCTTCAAGTGAAGTCTTGATCCAAACGGCTTCGAACCTAGGTGGAAGCAATGAATTAAATTATTTTTAATTTAAGTTGGTATCAAATCAGTATGTTAAATTCCGAGGATAATAAGTTAACATCAACCACATGGATTAGTTTCTAAGTCATGGTAGTGAAGTGCACCACTATCCTTGATTAGAGACAGCATAATGCGTAGGAAAATTTCAATTCTTCTAATCTTATCGTGCCTTTCCTAATATTTGACTTTCATGATGTTATGAGTGTGTCTAACATCAATCCCTGTTGTTTATAGAGAATGAACACTAGGAGAACTATTGGCCAGAGGAGAGGAGAAGCTTCTTTTGGGGACAATTAAGTCCATCTAGGCTCCTGCTGAAAGAGTAGCCATGCCAGTTAACCCTGCTGGGTTTACTGATGCTGAGGTGACGGCATCTCTGGCCAGATGGCACAGGACATAACCATGCAAGCTCAGTCCATGACTGACCAGGTCAATCGGCAAAATATCCAGAGAGACAATCCACCGGTTCGCGGTATGGCTGACAGATTGAGGGATTTCACGAGGATGAATCCTCCTATTTTCATAGGGTCTAAGACTTCAAAGGATCCTCATGATTTTGTGGATGAGGTGCATAATATTTTTGTGGCTATGGGGTCCACAAATACTGAGAAAGTTTAGTTGGCTTTCTATCAACTCAAAGATGTATAACAGACTTGGTGCAAGATGTGGCAGGATACCCGAGCTTTGGGCGGAGTTTCGGTCACTTGGGAGATGCTTAAGACAACCTTCCTGGAGAGATTTTTCTCTAGGGAGATGAGGGAGGCAAAGGTTGAGGAGTTTATCAACCTTAAACAAGGATCAATGACAGTCAGGGAGTATTCCTTGAAGTTTGTGAAATTATCCAGGTATGCCACTTCTCTTGTTCTAACAGCAGCGACGAGATGAGTAGATTCTTGACAGGAATTGCTGAGGATATCCAGGAGGAGTGTAGGGAATCTATGATGGATGACAACATGGACCTTTCCAGGCTTATGGTCCATGTCCAGCTAGTGGAGGAAAGTATAAAGAGGAAACACACTAGGGCAGGGAACAGGTCAAGGCAAGCTGAGGAGAATTTTTCAAGGAAGAGTAGTACTGAAATAAGGGATAAGCCCAGGTTTAAGAAGGGACTCTTCCACCAAGGATATTCAAGTTCATCCAAGGGTCGCCATTATGGGAATTTCGAGTCCAGATTTAAGAGAAACAATGAAGTAGATACACCTCAGGAGAGACCATCTTGTAGGAAGTGTGGCAAACTACATGGAGGAGAGTTTATGATGGGCACTAATGCTTGTTATAGTTGTGGCAAACCGGGTCACATGGTGAAGGATTGTCCGATTAGGAGAATTCAAGAACAAGGGAAGGAGAGAGTTCAGTCTAATGGTCCAAGTGAAGGGGCTCCAAGGAGGCAACGATTGTTCGCACTCATGTCTAGGGGTGCAGGGGAAGGCAATTCTGGTGAAGTCTCGGTTGAGTAGCCTTAATTAGTCCTTCATGTATTTGAATGTGTATGGTTTTTATGCACTAGTGTGAGGTTAATATGTTTGAGTCATCATGTTGGTTGCTGATTTGTATGACTTTTATGTTTTCTTATAATGTATGCTTTGATGAGACTAGTTTAGGAAAGAGTTCTGTAGTCCATTAATGTGAATCTAGTAGTAGGTTTCAAGGATATACACCATCATGTTAATATGTGAATAATATATTCACCAATTGAGAGTATTGAATTACCTATGTAGGCATACATTCTATAGATGACTTACTTATTGTTAGTAAACAATAGTGTCATTCGGTGTTCTTAGGAGGGGGGGGGGGGAATGTAACAACCCTAAAAATGAATATGCTATGTGATGCATAATGTGTCTAGAATGCCTACGGTTAGACCATGTTCACACAGATTGATGCGTGTATAACCAAACCTCTGAACCCATGCTACAGCCAAGCCAATTAACTTGGGGAGTTAGTGGATCTAGAAAAGGTTGGGTCCAACCATGTAGGGATCTCGAATACGAAGATTTACTTGAAAGAGTCTTTACCGGACTTAAAAAGGGAGAATATTAGGTTTTGAGGGTGTAGGCATATGGTTTCTCTTCTCTCTTGGTCCCATTCTTAAGAGACCCGTTAAGGTTCAGAATATTCAATCTGAAAACTATGATTGTTCCCCGTTGCATGTTCATGTCACTTGCTCCTATTGAATCATAGGTTGGTTATGTTTGCTGGTATAAAACTAGGGATGAAACGTGTTTTCGTGATGATTATGTATTTATATGTATGTTTGGAATTATGTGACTTATGTTGATATTTCCAAAAATGTAACTACATGTGTATGTTGTCGTGGCTATTGTACATGGTTTAGGACTTGAAATGGCATGATAGTTCTTTATATTTCATGTACACATGTTTATGTAAATATGATGTTCATATGAGTTGAAATGTGGCTTATTTGAGGGATAATATCTTGTGTAAACGGATCCATGAAAGCGCACCTAAGCCGTTCTAAATGCACTATGAAATTCCCCTAAGAACTAAGGTGTAACTTGATGAAAGGAAGCTGAAAAATTAAAAGAAAATTTCCAGCTTCTAGTGTTGAATTTCTTTCAGCAAAGAGAGTTCAAAATGTTGAAGAAAACGAATCAATACAAGTGAGGTCATGGAAGATTGAACCCGTGACCTGACCATGTTAAATATCAAGAAAATAAAGAAGTAAAAAAGAAATGTGGTGAAGGGGATTTGAACCATGGTATTGGCTGGAAAATGTAACTTAAAAGAAAAAAATAACATATGAGAGGAGTGGAATTCGAACCCCCCCCCCCCACCTCTCAATCAGTTTTAAGGATGAGAATAAAAGAAAAATAAAGGGGCAGGCGTGTGGGAATCGAACCCACGACCTCTTAGGAAGAATAAGAAGGAGAATAAAAGAAAATTAAAGGTAGAGGCGTGTGGGTATCGAGCCCACGACCTCTTAAGAAGATTGAGGAGGTTTAGACGTGTTCTTGTGTGATGTTTTCAGGCAGCAATTCAAGAGTTCAACGTAAAAAAAGGTATGGGTTTTCTCTCTTGGAATCCTTTCTCCAAGAGACATTTCTTTCTAGAAAATTCAAACTTATGAAACTAGGGTTGTCCCCTTGAATGTTGAACTCCTTGTGCCTAGTCTCCTTCCGATTTCAATCTAAATTAGGTTAGAAATCATGTTGTTGGTATGGTTGCTGGTAGCTAAGTGTGATATGTGATATTCTTTGTGATATTGTCTTTGGAAATAGCAAGCATGTTAAATGATGTCAACCGAAAATGATGTGGTGTAATATGTAAATGTTTGGTGTTGTACCCGTTTTGAAGTCTTAAAATGGTTAGTTTGATGGCTGATATTAACGTGCATAAAATGTGTAATTCGTGATGTTCATATGAGGTGTATGTGACTGATTTTAATTGGAAAGTTGAAGCTGAAACAACAATGAATCTACACCTAAAAATGTGGTAAACGAATCCATGAAATCTACCCCAAAAGTTGTTAAATGATCCATGACTTTTCCTATGTTTTAAAGGGGTGAGGCCACCAGGATTCGAACCTGTGACCTAACCCGCGTGAAACCATAATCACGCAAGAAAGAAAGAAATGGGGCTAGGGGGATTCGAAATGGGGTGTATAGGCGAGTAATGAGAATGAAAAACTTTAAATAAATAAAATGGGAGGCGTGGGAATAGAACCCACGAACTCAAGGCTGGAAAGGAGAAGGGAGAAATCAGTTAGAAAATAAAGTGAGGATATGGGGGCTCGATCCCACAACCTCACTGGCAACAGCCTAGCTAAGACAATTTTTATTAAATATAAATAAGGAGGTTGTGGGGGTTCGAACCCACAAGCTCACAGCCCTAGCAAAATTAAAAATAAAATAAGGAGGTTTTGGGGGTTCGAACCCACAACCTCCCAATTTCAAGCGAAATAATGAATAAAATAAAAAGTGGTTGTGGGGTTTTTATCCCACAACCTTTTGGTCTAGGCGAATTGAAAAATACAAGTTTTAAATGAAAAAATAAAAAGGTGTTGTGGGGGTTCGATCCCACAACCCTTCAGCCAAATAAGAGGAGAATTCAAGGAGAAAAATAAAGATAGAATGATGATATTGAGGCTCGATCTAGGGTCCCAATGTCATGAAAACTAAAATTAAATTCAAGGAAAAATGTAAGTATTGTCCAAGGTGTTCGAACTTGGGTTCCCTTTCCCAAATTTCCGTATTACTACATAAATCATAGGTGAATTAAATGTTCAAAAATAATGCCACGTACCTAGATCAAAATCAAGATCTTGGCATATATATATGATACATAAGTCTTGTACTACATAATCTTAGGAAGATATGAGTCATTTAAAAAACTATGAATGAAGCCTCATGTCTTGTATGTATAGACCCATAAGTCTACCATACGATTAAAAATAAGTGAACCTAAGATGTATGTAATGAAATAATGAAACCCTAGAAGGGTTAAGTACCAGTGTAAGACACACTAAATGGCCAAGTGCATTGGTATATGATGAAATGAACAATGAGATGATGAAATGAACACTGAAGTGATGAAACCCTAGAAGGGTTAAGTAAGAGTGTGAAACACACTAAATGGCCAAGTGCATTGGCATATGATGAAGTTAACATTCACGTAAAAAGGGGTGAGTAATTATGAATAGAAAATATGCTAATATAAATGAATGTGGTTACAACATGATATGAGGATAATGTAAAAGATGAGAGTAATCTCAAATGAGCCTAACTAAATGTTACTAAAACATACACACCTATGAGAGTGTAATTTTAATGAACAGACCAGTCTCTATGAACACTCTAATCAAAGTATAGAGATTAACACACTTAATACTAATGATGAGATGAGAAATCATCTATTGAGCTATGATGTCCTCATGCTAGAAACCAAATTCTATGACGTATGAGTTGAACGTAATGGAACTTTATACTGAGCAACGATAGACGTGCAATGAGCGGTGATGCCTTATTTCGTGAACGGCGAAGGTTAACGTAACTCTCATGAGATTATACTGTCCGGCATGCCGGGTATGGGTCTTATTATATATCGTAGTCTTCGAACCTATACTGGCAATATAGGGATCTGGCGGGGTTCAATTCCCATGTACGCTAACATGTTTTGGGTCACTTTGCTCAATGACTCCACCTCTTTTTGGTGTGGGGTTTCATAACACTGGATTTCATGATTCTCACATGAACTATGTCGGTTAAAGATAAAGTTCCCAATGAATGAATTAGGCCAGCCTCAAATGATGCACATAATGAAATTAATTATACCAAAGGTGTTATGATAGGATAATCAAGAGGTAAGTTAGATTTAAGTAATGACATTAGGTCATTCTTGGTCATTGTACAATGAACCCGATGAATGTCTTAAACTACATCCTAGGTATAGATGGTGTTTACAATGGCCTATGAATGAAATTAAATGAAGTACGTATGAATGAACTAAGAAGACTCTGTGTTTGCTTAAGCAGACTCCCTAGTTGAGATCCCATATTGAGCCCTTATTTCTGGAAAGTCTTAATGTTAAGTTCATGATTCCAAGATCTCATGGCATATAAATGAATGATATGAAAGATGTTATGTCCTATTTGTTATATTATAAGTGAAATGTGTTATGTGTTGTTTGCAAAATGTAAAGTTTGATGATTCATGTTACACTCATGGCATGACTTTCGAAATCCAAATTTTACAGGTCCATTGATTTTCCTAATCCAAATTTTGCAAGTCCACTGACTTGACTTTCCATAAAACATATTTTTAGGAAAGAGCTATTCCTTCTCATGCATGTCCTTGGTGTGTCCTTGCATATACCGATACTTAGTACAAGTATGTAATAATTCCATACAAATATCTACTTTTAAGTGCAGGAACAGGTGTACGTTAGATCTTACAGTACAATTTTGCAGCTATCAAGACGTGGAGCTTTCATCCAGACTTTGTAGGACCTCAAGCTTTCGAGGTTGTATACTATTATTATCATTCTTAGATGTAGGCTTTAGCTAGTGGAGCATGTTGCACTAGTGTTTCCTTCCACTTTTATTTCAGACTTTGTATGGATTCCATTTTGGCAAAAATACTTTTAATGCAATTATGATTTTTTTTTAATTTGATTATCTCTATATTAGATGGTTGATTTTTTAAGGCCCATGATGTTAAGTTTAAAATGTTTAGCATGAAATAAGAAAACAAAAAGTTCAAGTTTTCAGCTAAAATTAACCAAAATGAAGTAAGAATGACGTATGTAGGCTTGTCTGCGACCTCTGAGAGGTCAACGACGCCGGTCTCATCTGGGGTCTAGATTCCGGTCATGACAGTTCATGAATTGCAAATGTCGAATGAACCTATAAGTTATACTCATATGATTTTAAGTGTTCCTTACGTGAAATAAAGAATGATGCTACATTAACTTTTGCCCAGAACTGTTAATATTGATGTATTACGGTCATGGTGTGTGTATCTAAGATAAACGTGACTTGATTAATATGATATGTTCACTAAAGTATTCATATGAGGCTATCCGGAATGGCTAATAATGTTATTCCTAAGTTATGATAAAATATTGACTAATACTGATTTAATGAAATTATACTTGAATGAATGTTTGGCTTATGCCCATAAAATGGCTAATAATACACTGTCCAAAAAGTTGAATGGAATTGTCTATAATGTTATATTTAAATAATTAAAAGATTGGCTAATTGTTAATTCATATCAGATTAAACATGAACGAATGTAACTTTGGCTTGTGCCAACAAAGATGGCTATGAAACTTTTTCCAAATTACTTAGGCCAATGCCAATCATATATAGCTTAAGTATTGAAATGACAATATAAGAACATCTAAGGTAATTCAATGAATCCATATCCAAAGGCATGCCAATCATTGGGAAAAGTCCCAACGTACCCTAACTAAATGAACTATGAACATATGTAATTCATTGAATGAAGTTCTCATAGTCCATAAATGATGATATGAAGCTATCAAACGAACGTGAGCAAGGGAAGTGAGTATTAATATAATTAAATATGTCTAAGTTAGGGAATTAACTATAATGAGGTGTTAATGGAAGTGAGACAAGCCTCACTTACACCTATTCTTCTATCTAAAAATACTCACGAAAAAGGGTGTTAGAACGTGTGAGACATGTCTCATTAACACCAAATATGTTATGTAAGGATAATTCACATTTCATCGATGTAAAGAAAGGAATGACAAGTCCTCAATAGAGTAAGTAAACTCAATCTTGAAGCAAGCTTCCATAATGTTTGAGTCAACTCTAAAAGATAAGAAGATAAACAAAAGTGAGCAAAGCACCGATAGACTAGCTATGAGCATGTGCTTGAACGTGTAAGTCTCATGAGAGTAGGCTACCACCAAGGTGGATAAGTAGTCTCCAAATGTCTCCTAGTCTTCGAACTATGTCTAGCTAACATGGGAACTAGCCTGTGGATTCCACCTAAGAGAGCTAGGAATATTTAAGTCTCACCTTGCCCAGTGCGATCACCTCTTTTCAATGTGGGGAAGACACCGGATTTCATGTTTAACTCACATGATCTATGTCGTTTAAATCTTAAAAGAATGTTCTTAGTTCCCTTTATCCGTGAGCCACCCCTTTCCGAATGGGGTAAACACTTCTGATGGATTCACTTTAGCTGGTGAATCAACCCTTTTCGTTGTGGGGTAGACACTTGATTTCATGTTAACTACCATGATCAAGGATTCACTTTGATCGGTGAATCACATCTTTTTGGTGTGGGGAACACACTGTAATTCATGTAGATCCATATGATCTTAACGATACAGACATTTTTAAGGAAATAACAAGAAAAAAGAGATCTATGTTCAAAGAGAACTAAGAAATTAAGATCTATGAATGTCAATGTTAATAAGAATGAAGTTTCCAATAAATAAAGGGCATAACAAATAATGAATCCTCGTGTTATGGAAATGATCAAGCCAAATAAGATTGGCTTATATGACTTTATATAATTGGCAAAAGATCATAGCTAAATAAGATTGTGTTATAATAATTTCTTATATTATGTAAAGGAATACCTTATAGCCTTAGCCAATAAAAATTGGCTTAATAAGATATCATGCCCAATTCGTAGTTAAATAATTTCCTTAGTCCTTCGGATTACTTACTTTATTCGTTGTATGTATGGGACTATAATAAATCATTTCACTTGTAAGTAAAATATATTATCAAAGGAGATTTTTTGAATAACACAACAACAAAAAGAAAAACACTGAAAAAAAATGAAGTGTCAAAGAAGAGCTCTCGGGTTTGGGCATATCAAATTTTAAAATCTTCGCTCGAGTTATTCTAAAATTATGTTGATGATTCTAAGGTCTTATTTTCATATATAAAATGAGTTGTGTGATTTTAAATGCATTAAAATATGCCACATTCATATCAGAATTCACAAATACGAATTAGGAAAGTCTAGTGATGTCACTTTAAATAAGTGACATGTTGTTTAGGAAGAACTTTTATTGATCATTCATATACTTATGTGTATATGTTCTTACACCCTTACTTAGTACAAGTGTGTACTATCTTTTTAGGTTCAAGTCAGAGAGAACGTTGAAGACTCATTGCAGCGGTTTGGACTCAGCGATCTCCAGAACTTTGGTAGGTCTTATTGATTTCAAGGATGATACATTTACCTTCCTAGCATTAGTACTTTAGACGTAGCTAGAGGAAGTTGTACCTAGCATTTTGTTTTAGATAATTATTTGAAGCTTTGCATTAAGGCTGTTTTTGGCAAACTATTATGATATGTTAATCTTTTGATTTAAATTGATTCTGCAATTGTAGATGGATGTATTTTATATGAGCTTAGTATAATAGTAACATATGTGAGAAGTATATGAAGTCTATGTACACTTCAATATGCTTAAAGTTTTAATTTTTTTTTGCAAATTTAACTATATGAATGTGATGAAATCTAAGAAGAGGCTTCTCTGCGACCTCTGAGAGGTTAACGACGCCGCTTGCGATCCGATTTCAAGAATCCAGGTCGTGACAAAACATATGGTCTCTAAGCTTAACTACAGGTGTGTAGGACGGTGGGGAGACAATGTCGTTGACTGACCTACGACCCTTAGGTTAGGGTCGTGTAGGTCATGTATGTGTTTCACTGTTAAGTTTTAAGTGAGTCCATTAATTAGTTAATTTGATAAGGGTTTAATTGGGGGTTAAGGGGTGGTTAATTAAGTTAGTTAAATGACTAACAAGGTATGGGAACCTTTTACCTTTTTAATTCCTTTCCCTAAATGCTCTTCCAAAATTGGTTTTCAAAAGATGATCTCATATGGGTTTCTTCCTAATCCGAATATGTTCTTCAAAATTGTATTGTTTATGGTTTCTTTTGTTGATTATGATGTATTATTTTTCAATTATGGTATTTCTTGATGATTTTACCTAGTATGTGGATTAGATCATGAATTGACCCAAATCCCCTAACCCTAAGCTATGAACTCATGTTAAGTAGCTTAGTTTTTATTGAATTGACTTAGTGCTTGTGTTAATTACTATTGAATGATTTTATTACACCTTTATATTGATGAAACTGTATAGGTTGAGGATAAGACCAATGATGATGGTTTTGTAGGAGAATTGGAAAGACTGTGATTTTGACGCTTTACTTCAATTTTGATGGCTTGTTTTTGGTGATAAAGTTCCATTCAACCATATGTTGTTTATTGTGTTAAGTAAGATTTGGTATGATGATGCAATTGAAATGTCTTGATTATGTGAAGGTGTGATATTATGTTTAAGATATAATGAAATAAGGTTGATTATGAATTACATATGTTCCTTAATAGGACATGTTGATGTTAATGTATTGATCTCACATATGAGGGTTGTATTTAAATGATACTCTCATGAAATTCCTAAAGAGCTAATGACTATGAATATACAAGGGGTTAATCTCCTGTGGCCTAATGTAAGTTATGATTGTTAAAAGATGATCTAAAACATTTCAAAAAGAGACTCTAGCTTACCATCGAGTGAACTAGTAGTGAGGAGAGTCCCTTCCCAAGTAAGGAAAGTAGGTTCAGTATTGTACTCATGAGATTGGATACTATAATTCAATGTTCATAAATAGGATCCCAAATATATCTCCTAGATATTGAACTATGTTTCCTCCATCGGAATACTAGATAGTGGATCCACCTAGAATACTATGTTCATGTTTCGATACTACCTTGTCAAGTAGTCCACCTTCTTTTGGTGTAGAGTTTTATTACACCAAATTTCACATATATATATTATGGTCTATGTTGGTTAAGCCAAGTGTTTCCGAAAATAAAAGGAAGTAATAAAGTGAACACTAACTAGGGTGGCTTGAGGAGTTTGACTTATTCTAGGTAAGTTTGGGACTCTACCGATATATTGCACTAGTTGACCTTGAGAGAAGTCTATGTTTTTACAAAGTAAATGTTATACATATTTTCACTTTACATGTTTATGATCATGTATGATGTTACTTTCATGTATGAACATGCTAATGGTCTATATTTTCATGTTTTGGTACTAACTTGGCAAGTAGTCCACCATCTCTTAGTGTAGGGTTTCATTACACCGGATTCCATATTTAGCTCATGAAGTCTATGTAGGTTAAGGAAAATGTTCCCGAATGTAAAATGAAGCAATAAAGTTAACACTAAGTAGGGTTATTTAAGGGGTAACACTTAGTCTAGGTAGGGGTATGGGACTCTACCTATAAATTGCACTAGTTAGCCTTGATGGAAGACCTATAAGGTTGTTCTTATATCATATGATGTATATGTTATGCATATGTTGACGTTACATGTTGGTGATCCTATATGATGCTAGTTTAATTTACGAACATGCTATTTGTCTATATTACTAGATATGATGATGGATACTGATTGATACTATGTTATGAGAGTCTAGACATTGCTTATAGTCCTCTGTTTGGTTTACTTGGTTGAGTAAAGTTATAGGGATTTACTTGGTCATTGGACTTGTAGACTTAATGTTGGGTTATGATTAAGGGTCTTGTATAAGTTCTAATTTTATGAACTTCTATACATGCTTTAATGTAACAACATGATGTTGGAGTTGTATTGATTATGTCCTCAAAGATTCTATTAAACATGTTTACTTGGTTATAATTGATGATGTTCTTCTTGTGTTGTAAATGATCTCTTTATTAATGAATATGTAATTATTGACCTATATGAGTTCTTGATTTTGCATAAGGCTTTTCAAAGTAACTTCGCATGGTTTTGAACAAATATCTCATTTAGTATGATTTCAAATATTTTATGTGCATGTTCCATAGTTAGTACAGGTGTGTACTAATACCTATTTCTATGTTTCTATAATTATGTAGGCTCCGGCCATTTGAGCTTTTAGAGGGCAATTGAAGATAATATGGAATATCATTCTCCATGTTCGGTAGGTCCTCACCTTACAAGGACGATTCTACTATATAACTATTGATGTTGTTTTAGTCATAAAGACAATTTAGTTCTTTCTCTTTCATTTGTAGACTATTACTGAATATGCCTCTATGTGGCTTTTGTTTTATTGAAGTATGAGCTATATAACACTCCGGAAATGTCATGACTTTGATTAGACCTTAATATATGAAATAATTTTCAAAATAATGTTTCCAGGACTATATTAATGTAATAAGTTCATTTCGAAAATATTAGAGCCAAAACAACAAAGAAAGACCTTGACAAATGGAAACTACCTAAATTGAACTAGTTGATGTCCCTATGATTGGTGAAGGTTTCAGAGTTTGAAATGAATTCTTAAGGAAAAAGTCAAAGTCATCAAGTTTTCTTCCAAAATTTCCTGGAATTTTTGTCAATAAGGTATGGGTTCTTCACTCTTGGGATTCCTTTCCGTAAGAGGTTCTTTCAAAGATCGTTTTCAAGAAATTCAAATACTAGGTTTTTTACTTTACAAAATGGTGTTTCTTCCCAACTCTTAATTTATGACTATCGATGAGAAATAATGGTTCGCTATGGTTGATTAAGTGTGCATTGTCGAATGTTTGACTTGTAATATTAGATTTTTGTGTGAAGCATGTTCCTTATAAAAATTATGGTTTTGATTGGGTTGTATGTACTATTTGAGAACATGTAAATGTTGGGATTGGAACTATGGTTTGAATGAACTCCTTAATCTCCCTCTCCCTTATCCTTAAATATGAATCGGTCTTGTCTATACCTTTATGAGTTGTATTGATTATGTCATTGAGTATTTCACTACGTTGTTGTATGATTATCGTACATTGAACATAAGTTCTTGAAAAAGTTTCTTGAAAGCAAGAGGTAAGTCTTCTAAAGTCTTGATTACTCTATGATGTTTTTGTTAGCCTATAAACGATCTTACTATGCTAATGAAGTATGTATGATGATGATATGTATATATGTTGGTCTATGAATATGTTAATTTGTGAGATCATGATAAGAATATGATAATGCAAGTTTATGATATTCTCTTTTATGCTTTACAAAATATTATTTATGATATGTTAATATCACAATCAAACGCTTACGATAAAAAGAAATTCTCATCTAATCATAAAGATCTTATTATCATGTTTATACAAGAAGTTAATCTCCTATGACTTATGCTAAGATTTATGAATAAATGATGAATTAACGGTTAATCAAAAAGGAACTTAAGATTAGCTCTGATGGACTAGATATGAGAGGTGTCCCTTCCCTAGTTGGAAAGTAGGTAACAATGACTCTCATAAGATAGAGGCTGCCATTTAATGTTTTACTATGGGTCTCTAATATATCTTCGAGTTCTTGAACTACGTTGCCACTATAGGATACTAGCTAGTGGATCCACCTAGAAAGCTATGTCATGTTTGGTTCTACTTTGGCCGATAGACCACCTTCTTCTGGTGTGTGTTTTTATGACACCGGATTCCATGTTTAGCTCACATGGTCTAGTGTTGGTAAAGGAGAATGTTCCCTCAAATAATATGAAAGACAAGTAAATGGACGTTTACTAGGGTGAGTTGAAGAGTTTACTTAGTATGGGTAGGGGTATGGGAATCTACCTAGACATTGCACAAGTTGACTCTAAAGGAAGTCCTAGGAGACTGTTCTTATGTAATATGATAACACGAAAGATGTAATTCTTATGAGTCATGATGTTTGTTATGTGTATGAACATTTTATTGGTCTATATTCCTATATGAGATGATGACTACTTACACTACAAGTTAAATGAAGCAAGACTTTACTTATGGTCTACTATCTTGTCTACTTGGTAATGTGGAGTTAAGAGGCTTCACATGACCATTTCCCTTGTATGTTTGGGATGAGATCATTAGTGAGTTTTTTGTATGTTATGTTTATATGATGTGTTGAATATGAAATGGTGACATGACTCTATGATAATATTCATGATTATGATCATGCTTTTTGTTGATGGAATCCTTTACTCGTATATGTTCTATGGTATGTGCAGTAAAGATTTTCAAATTACTTAGCATGCTTTTTAAGAAATGATCTTTTTCATGCATGTCCTTAAATGTTGTGTGCATATACTCATACTTAGTACATGTGGCGTACTATACCCGTTAGTTTATATTACTACAAATGTAGGGTCCGACTATTGACGATTAAGACGGTCGATTGAAGAAGCTTGGAACTCTTTCTCAAAGTGTTGGTAGGTCTTCATGTTCGGGGATGCTATCTTTTCATACTCTAGCCTACAAAATCTCTATTAGTTATTAAGAATACTTTTGATTCCATTTAAGTTATTTGAATTCTTTTGTATTAATACATATATTACATATTGACTTTTATTAGCTAAGACCAGATTCGCACTCTTTACATGGTTTTTATATGAGACAACTTTTGCAATGTCGCTACATTTGTTTTCATGATTGTTATGTATGAAGTCTAATTATACTTCACATAGTATTTAAAATTCTTAATTTTTCAGAAAATTTTAATTGATGACATGATATGACGAATGCTAAGGGCTTGTCTGAGTCCTCTGACAGGACGACAACGTCGTCGCATCTGGGGAGTACTCTCCGGGTGTAACAAGGTATGCCCAAATGTTTTACTGGATCTAGATAGTTAAAATGTGATACATTTCCTATTTTACTATTTGCATATATTATGTATGTGAACTAGAAGTAGAAACCTATGTAATGCTTCCTATGCGAGGAGTCTATGTAAACTCCCTATATATATAAGATGTGTAAGCGAGAGGTCAATGTAAACCTCAAATATGTAATGACAAATGCTAAGAGGTTAGTCTTAGTCCTCTTTGAGGACAACGAAACCGGTTATTCTTAATGGGTGCTCCCAAAATATGAAAAATTTTGTATCAGAGAATGAGGTTTCATAATCTTAGGATCGATTTATCACTAAACAAATGCCTATGAAGATTCTTATTCATAATTGTGAAGCCCTCTACACTTATGAATGAGAGACTATATGATGCTTAGGAAATCCTCATCTTCTTGTGTTCCTATGTCATGCATCTAGAGCTTTACTTTATGTGTTCTTTTCACCTATGCCTTTATTGTGGTTATAGGTATGAATACTAGATGGGCAGATGCACGAAAGGCCGAAGAAGGGATCGCTAATGCAGGAGCTCATGAAAACCAAGTTCCTCCCCAATATAATCAAGCCCCTCCACTTGAACAAGTTCCTATGGGTGTTTAAGTTTCGGTTGTTCCTCTACCGATGACCAATAGAGAGATAAGTGCAGTTTTTCTCAGTTGTCCCAAGTCATGACTTCACAAGATAATGTCGTCACTTCTATAGTCCAAGCAATAAAAGCTCAAGTGAATCGCGAAGTTGGACCCTGTATGACTCCACAGGCTAGTAATATGGCTTCTCGTTTAAGACGTTACTAAATGAACCCTTATGTATTATTTGGGTCAAAGACAGATGAAGTCCCTCAAGATTTCCTCAATGATGTATATAACATCCTATTTGCTATGGGTGTGAATACGGGTAAAAGGCTTAATTTACCGCCTATAAACTCAAAGATGTGGCGAAAACTTTCTACACCCAATGAACGGATAATAGGGTTCTGAGAGGTGGTCCGGTGACTTGACAGATCTTCGAGAGATATTTCCTTTATAGGTTCTTTCCTAGAGATTTGAGGGAAGCTGAGGTGAAAGAATTGATCAACCTTCGCCAAGGATGTATGGGTGTACTTGACTACTACTTAATTTTTACAAAATTGTCTAAGTATGATCCATCCTTGGTGTCTAACCAAAGGATGATTATATGAATATCTCTCGTCTTATGGTGTGTGCTAAATAAGTGGAAGAAAGTAGACTAAGGAGGAAGAATTGAAAGGCCAAGAGGACCAAGTCTTTCAAAAGTTCTTCTTCAAAAGGTATGGTCAGAAATTCAAGAAGAGGTTCGCCAATCAGTTCCCTTCAAAATTTCCCAAGGCTCGTGATGATAGGGTGTCTTAACCTATGTCCCAAAAGGCTAGAAGTAGAAATTCACCAAGTGATAAACGAACTTGTTCCATGTGCAGTAAGAAGCATTGGGGTGAGTGTCTAGTTGGGACGAAAAATTTCTAATGTTTAGGAAAAGAGGGGCATAAAGTCAAGGATTTCCCTAATGTAAAGGGGAATTACAAGAGTAGTGGTAAAGCTCAAGCAAGTGGTTATAATGTTTGCTCAAAGATAGAATAGATTTTATACTCTCTGCTCTATGGGTAAGCATGAGAGTTCTCCTGGTTGGTGACTAGTATGATTCAAGTCTTCTTTATAAATGTTTACGGTTTACTTCATCCGGGCGCTACCTTATTATTTGTTACTTCTTTTATTACTAGAATGTAAGATATTTTGCCCGATATCTTGAAAGAGACTTTTATGGTGACTACCCCGGTGGGAGAGTCGCTGATAGCAAAAAGGGTATATTTAAATTGTCCTCTAATGTTGCCAAATAGAGTTACTAATGTTGAACTAGTAAAACTTTTTATGGTTGATTCTGATGTCATTTTGGGAATGCATTGGTTGCATGCTTATTTTGCTTCCGTTGATTCTAGGACATGAGAGGTCAAGTTTAAGTTTCTTAATGAGCCCGTCGTAGCATGGAAGGGGGGAAGTTCTATTCTTACAGGTCTTATCATTTATTGTCTAAACGATTGTAAGATGATCTCTAAAGGGTGTTTATGACATATTGTAAGAGTCAAAGATTTAGACTCAGAAACTCCTCTCATTGAATTAGTTCCCATCATGAGGGAATTTCAAGAGGTCTTTCCTATAGATCTTCCCGGAATTCCTCCCAAATGGGAATTTGACTTTGCTATTGATTCGCTACCGGATACAAAACCCATTTCAATTCCTCCTTATCAGATGGCTCCGACAGAATTGAAAGACTTGACGGCTTAACTAAAGGATTTACCAGACAATGGCTTTATTCAACCTATTATTTCCCCGTGGTGAGATCCGGTTCTATTTGTGAAAAAGAAGAATGGGTCACTTAGGATCTGTATTGACTTCGATAACTCAATAAAGTTACAATTAGGAATAAGTATCCTCTCCCTAGGATTGATGACCTGTTTGATCAACTCGAAAGAGCAAGCTACTTTTCCAAAATCGATTTGAGGACACGATATCACTAACTTAGGGTTAGAGGTAAAGATATTACCAAAACGGCCTTTCGAACCAGATATGGTTAGTATGAGTTTATTATGATGTCCTTTGGGTTGACTAATACCCCAGCGACATTCATGGACCTAACGAATAGGGTGTTTCTAAACAACCTTTATTCCTTTCTGATTATTTTTATAGACAATACCTTGGTGTATTCAAAAAATGGGTGTTATCATATAGGACATTTGAGAGTGGTGTTAAAAGTCTAAAAGGAAAACAAACTATTAGCCATGTGTAGAAAACCTTTTGTTTAGTTATGGTCGATGGCGTTTCTTTGTCTCATCTCTAATGAGGGTGTAGAGGTTGATCCAAAGAAAACCGAGGCATTTACAAATTATCCTAAACATTTTGCTCTAACCGACATAAGAAGTTTCTTCGGTTTAGATGGGTACTATAAGATGTTTTTGGATGGTTTTGTGTCCATTGCATCTACTTTGACTAATTTGACCAAAAACAATGTAAAATTTGAGTGGTCGGAGGCACGTGAAAGAAGATTCAAGATCTTGAAAGATAGGCTTACCACCGCTCCAGTGTTTACATTACCATAGGGTACCAAGGGTTTTTATCTATATTGTGATTCATCCCGAGTGGGGTTGGGTAGTGTCCTTATGAAACACGGGAAGATTAAGTCTATGCCTCTAGGAAACTCAAGGTTCATAAGAAGAACTACCCAACTCATGCTCTTGAACTTGGCCATGGTGTTTTCCATGGAAATATTGAGGCATTACCTATATGTTGTTCATGTGGATGTGTATACCGACCACAAGACTCTCCAATACGTGTTAACTCAAAAGGAGTTAAATCTGTGACAACTGTGGTTGTTGGAATTGTTGAAAGATTACGACATCAGTGTTCTCTACCACCCCGATAAAGCCAACGTGGTTGTGGATGCTCTAAGTTGTATGACCATAGGTAGTGTGTCTCATGTGGAAGAAGACAATAATGATTTTATAAAAGATGTTCACAGGTTGGCTCGTTTGGGTGTTCGATTAGAAAATTCTACTAATGATGGTTTTATGGTCTATCATAATTCTGAAAAATCTTTGTTGGTTGAGGCAAAGCCTAATCAACACCTTGATCTGTCATTGATGGATTTGAAGTAATGGGTTCTTAGTAAGATTAATGAGTCATTCTCCTCAGGGGGTGGTGTTTTGAGGTACTAAGAGAGGTTGTGGCTGCCTAATGTGAATGATCTGAGAAAACAAATCCTAGAGGACGCTCATGGTTCCTGTTATTTTTTTCATCCAGGTTCTACGAAGAAGAATCATGATCTTGGAGAAGTATTTTGGTTGGATTGCTTGAAAAGAGACATAGCGGAATTTGTTACAAAGTGTCCAAATTTCCAACAAGTGAAAGTCGAGCACCAAAGGTCGGGTGGCTTACTTTAAGAAATACAGGTTCCCACTTGGAAGTAAGAAGACATTAATATGGACTTCGTAGTTGGTTTGCCTCGGACACGAAGGCAAAATGACTATATATGGTGGTTGAGGATAGGGTACCGAAATCCACTCACTTTATCCTTGTGATGTCTACTTATTCGATGGAAGAGTATGCAAAAATCTATATAAATGGGATTGTGAGTCTTCTGGGATCCTTCAATCCATTAGTTCAGATAGAGGTGCTCAATTTATGTCTCGATTTTGGAGGTCATTCCAAAAAAGGTTAGTTACAAAAATAAAGTCAAGCACCCCTTTTCATCCCCAAACCGATGGTCAAGAAGAGTGTACTATTCAAACCCTTGAGGATATGCTTAGAGAGTGTATAATTGATTTCAAGGGAAGTTGAGATGAACACTTTCCTTTGGTTGAGTTCTCTTATAACAATAGTTACCATTCGACTTTATCCATGGTTACTTTTGATGTTTTCTATGTTAGGAGAGGTAGGTCTCCTATTGGTTGGTTTGAAGTTTGCGAGTCATTACTCTTTGGTCCCAAATTTATTTATAAAACTTTGGACAAAGTTCGTATGATAAGGAACCGATTGAAAATAGCCTATATCTGGTGAAATTCTTAAGCCGACAATACGAGCAGGGACTTAGAGTTTTTAGAGGGTGATAAAGTGTATTTGAAAATTTCACCTACGAACGGGGTGATGAGATATGGAAAGAAAGGGAAGTTAAGTCCTCATTATGCAGGTCCTTATGAAATTTTGCAAATGGCTGGCAAGGTTTCAATCGAGTTGCTATTACCTAGTGATATAGCTTCGATCCATCCGGTACTCCATCTCTCTATGCTTAAGAAGTGCATTGGTGACCCCGAGTTCATTCCTCCTTTTGATGGTATAGATGTGGATGAGAATCTCTCCTATTAAGAGGTTCCGGTGGAAATTCTTTATCGACAAGTGACGAAGCTGAGGAACAAGTAGGTGGCTTCCGTATTGGTGTTATCAAAAAACCACCTAGTTGAGGGAGCCACATGGGAGGTCGTGGCCACATGAAGTCCCGTTATCCTCAGGTCTTTGCTAATTAAGGTAAGTAGTTCCTTTCACTGAAATAATGATTAAAAATTGAATTTGGCTTGTTCTGCAAAGATGTGCGTAAAGAAAAGTGTAGAGGTTTTGCTAAATTGAGATTTTCATGAAAAGATTCTTTTTTGCTTGATTTGCTCTTATTTGTGTATTTTGAATGGAGTTGCCTTAATGAAATGATATTGAGCATGTTGATGTGTTTTTAAATGAGTTTTTTCATAAGTGACTCTTGATGTTGTTGAGCTTATGTGGTTGCTCAGAATGAAATTACTCATGTGTGATGTTGAGCTCTTATATGAAGTAATTGATGTTGAGTTCTTATGTGTAAATCCCATGCCTTTATGTTGATTTGAGTTATAACTCAAGTATTAATATGTTCTTTATTTATTAAGCTGCTAGTATTGAGTCTATCCTTTCCCTTCAAAAGATTTTAGTGTCATTCGGGGACGAATGTTCCTTTGGGGGGATAATGGAACACTCCCAAAGTCGAAAACCTGATCTAGAGACTAACATGAGTGCCTAAGGTTTGTAACAATATTTTAAGGTCAAAAATAATGTTTATAAGTCATGTGCGAAGTTTTACAGTCAAGACATCAAGAAACCTCCACGATGACTGGAGACTAGTGAAAGAGGTGCTAGAGAAGGGACCCTACTATTTTGGCTAAAAGCTGTCAAAACGCAGTGGTAGCCTACGCTTGCCATTGACGGGTCGTAGGTTGAAAGATGAGGTGTCGATGGCTCCGTCGTTTTACACTTAGACACTTTTCCAAAAGTGTCCAAAAACATGGTCTCTGAACTTAACTATGGAAGTACAGGATGGTGCAGGGACAATGCTGTCGCCTGATCTATAGCCCGTATGTCTGGGTCTCATAGGTCAGGCTTGTGTTTCACTTTTAAGTTTTAACTAAATCAATTAATTAGTTAATTAGTTAGGGGTTAAATTAGGGACTAAGGGTGGCTAATTAAGTTAGTTAAGTTACTATATAACCTACTCTATGTCTAAACTCAACCTAACACCCCAAAATTTCCAAACCCAAATTATACCTTCTCCCAACTTTCTCTCTTAAAAAAAAGACTCCATCAAAGGGAAAATTGTAAGGGTTCTAGGCCTTCAATAAGATAATTTTCTAAATCAATCATCAAAGATTAACAAGGTGTGAGAACATTTCCCCTTTGGAATTCCTTTCACAAAAGGTCTCTTCTAAAATTGGTTTTCAAAAAGATGATTTCATATGGGTTTCTTCCTCATACGAATTTGATCTTCTTTATTGTATTGTTTATGGTTTATTTTGATTACTTTGATTATATAATAATTTATTATTTTTCAATTACGGTTGTTCTTGATGATTTAATCTTGTATGTGGAATAAATCATAAATTACCCAAATTCCGTAATCCTAGGCTATGAACTCATGTTTAATTTATTATTGTTGATGCAATTGACTTAGTTCTTGTGTTCAGTACTATTAGATGCTGTTATTACACCTATTGAGGGATAAAATTTTATTATTTGAGGGTAAGACCAATGATGATAGCTTTTGAAGGAGAATTGATAAGACCTTGTGATCTTGAACCTTTATTTCAATTGTAATTACTTGTACTTGGTGATGAAGTTCAGTTGAAGCATATCTTGTGATTATATTAAGTAGGTGTTGGTATGATTATATAATTTAAATATCTCTATAATGTGAAGGTGTGAGATTATGTTTATGATGTAATAATAGAAGGTTGGTTATGAAATGCCTATGTAACTTATTATGACATTATGATTTTAATGTGTTGATCTCACATATGAGGGTTTTAACGAAACTCATGCAATTCCTATTGAGCTATTGACTATGAATATATAAGGAGTTAGTCTCCTATGGCCTAATCTATGTATGATTGTTAAAAGACGACCTAAAGACATTTGAAAAAGGGACTCTAGCTTAGCACCGAGTGAACTAGTAGTAAGGAGTCTCCCTTCCCAATGTGGGAAGGTAGGTTCACTATTGTACTCATGAAATTGGATACTATAATGAGACGTGCATAAAGAGAGTCCCAAGCATATCTCCTAGTTCTTGAACTATTTTACCCCCATAGGATTACTTGCCAGTGGATCCACTTAGAATACTATGTTAATGTTTTCGTACTACCTTGGAGAGTAGACCACCTTATTTTAGTGTAGGATTTCATGATACCTGATTCCACATTTAGCTCATGTGGTATATGTCGGTTTAGACAAGTGTTTACAAAAGTAAAATGAAGTAATAACATGAACACTAACTTGAGTTAATTAAGAGGAATTAGTCTAGGTAGGAGTATGGGACTCTACCTATGAATAGTAATAATTGGCCTTGAAGGAAGTCCTAGAAGGTTGTTCTTATGTTTTATAAAGTAAATTTTTTTGTATATGTTTACTTTACATGTTGATGATCCTATATGATGTTAGTTTCATGTATTTACATCTTATTGGTCTATATTGCGAAATATGAGGATGACTACTATTGATTCTATGTTATGTAGAGTTAGACATTTCTTATGATCAACCTATGAATAGTAATAGTTGGCCTTGAAGGAAGTCCTAGAAGGTTGTTCTTATGTTTTATAAAACTAATTTTATGTATATGTTTACTTTACATGTTGATGATCCTATATGATGTTAGTTTCATGTATTTGCATCTTATTGGTCTATATTGCGAAATATGAGGATGACTACTATTGATTCTATGTTATGTAGAGTTAGACATTTCATATGATCCTTTGTTTGATTTACTTGATTGAGTAAGGTTATGGGTCTTTAATTAGTCATTTCACTTGTAGACTTGATGTGGGGTTATGAGTAAGAGTCTTGCTTATGTGATGAAGTTATGAACTCTATACATGTTGACTTGACTATTACTTGTTGAGGTTGGCCTTGTGTTTTACATGGGTTTGACTTATGTATTGTGTAATTGTTGGTCTATAAGGGTTCATGATTGAGAATAAAGCTTTTCAAAGAACTTAAATATGGTTTTGAAAAGATTTCCTCTTTAGCATGATTTCAATTGTTTTATGTACATATACTCATACATAGTACAAGTGTGTACTAACCCGTCTTTTATGTGTACTACAAATTTAGGATCCGGCCGTTGAGCTTATGGAAGGCCTTTGAAGACTACTTGGATATTTCTCAATTGTTCAGTAGGTCGTCACCTTTCGAGGACGATGCCACTATCTTGCTATTTAATAATGTTTAGTCTTAAAGACAGTTTATTTCATTCTCTTTGTTTGTTTACTTTGTATATGCCTATATGAGACTTTTATAGTAATGAAGTATGGGTTAAACCCAAGATGTTGTATTCGACTTTGATTGTTTAATATTAGACGTCTTCTAGATTTCTTATGAAACTACATCGCTATATTATATTTATGAAATAAAAGCAGAAGACTATGAAATCTTCTTATATGAGGAGTCTATGTATACTCGCTAAATATACATTATGTGTAAGCGAGAGGTCTAAGTAAACCTCAATGTAGAAGTAGATACAAAGTTTTAAATTTTCCGTTAATTTAACCTATGAAATGCATTGACGAATGCTAAGAGGTTAGTCGTAGTCCACTTCTAGGAAGACAACATTGTTACTTCTAGGGGGTACTTCTTAGATGTGATAAACTTGGTATCAGAGAATGAGGTTGAATATCCATAGAAATGTTGTCTCATTATACCACTTCTATGTAGATTCTGATTCATAATTGTGAAGTGCGCCACACTTATATATGATGCTTAGAAGTTATCATCTTCTTATGATCCTATGTCGTGCCTCTAGAATCTTATTTTATGTGCTTTCACTTAAACCTTTCATTGTAGTTATAGGCATGAATACTCGAAGGGCAGCGACATGAATGACCGAGGAAGAGATTTGTAATGCGGGGAATCATGACAACCAAGCTCCTCCGTAAGACAATTAAGTCCCTCCATATGAAGAAAATTCTATGGGTGATCAAGTTCCACTTGTTCCTCCACCGATGACCGGTGGAGAGATAAGGGAAGTCTTTATCACTTTAACTCAATCCATTACATCTCAATCTAATGTCGTCACATCATAAGTTCAAGCAATAACGGCCCAAGTGAATAAGGAGATTGGACCTCGAGTGACTAAACATGCTAAAACTATGGCCTCACTTTCGAGAGACTTTACTAGAATGAATCCACCTATGTTCTTCTGATTGTAGTCGGATAAGGACCCACAAGATTTCGTCGATGAGGTCTATAAGATTCTCTATGCTATGGGTATGACCTCTATTGAAAAGGCCGAGTTTGTGTCCTATCAACTTAATGATGTGGCCCAAACATGGTACACACAATGGAGGGTTAATAGGGCATTAAGGTGTGGTTCGGTGACTTGGGAGATCTTCAAGAGGTCTTTCCTTGATAGATTTTTTCCTACAGATATGCGGGATCTACAGTGAAGAATACATAAACCTTCGTTAAAGAAGCATGAGTGTGCTTGGCTAGTATTTGGAATTTACTAAGTTTTCAAAGTATGCTCCTTCTTTGGTTCCAACCCAGGGTATGAGATGAGATGCTTTGTGACGGGAGTATCTGATAAGTTGTTGGAAGAATGTCATTCGTCTATGGTAGATTACAACATGGATATTGCTTGTCTCATGGTTCATGCTCAACAAGTGGAGGAGGCAAGGGTTAGCAAGAAGAGTAGAGATGCCAATAAGGAAAAGTCTTTTGTTTGTGGTTCTTTAAAGGGTAGACTTGAAATCCAAGACAAGCCTACATTCAAAACGAGGAATTCTAATCATGTTCCTTTTAAGTTCCCTAAGTCTCTTGATGATAGATTTTTTTACGGTAAGACTCAAAAGAGAAAGAGTACTAGTTCACCAAAGAAGAAGCCAACTTGTATAAAGTGTGTCAAGAAGCATTATGGTGATTGCCTCATTGGGATGGACAATTGCTTTAGTTGTGGTAACAGTTCCCACAAAGTGAGCGATTTCCCAAACTTGAAGGGTCAATACAAGGGTAGTGGGCAAGCTCAAGCAAGTGGTTCGAACGTTGATGCTCCAAAGAAGAATATCTTTTATGCTCTTCGCTCTAGTGGTGAATGGAGAGTTCCTCGATGTGGTGACCGGTATATTACAAGTCTTCCATGTTGATGTTGATGCTTTACTTGATTAGAGTGCTAAATTATCTCTTGTTACTCCCTTGATATCTAATAAGTTTGATATTTTGTCTGATGTCCTAAATGAACCATTTAGGATAACTACCCCTATAGGTGATTCGGTGGTTGCAAAGAGGGTGTATACAAATTGTCCTATAATGTTGCCCAATAGAGTTACTCAAATTGTATTAGTAGAACATCATATGGTTGATTTTGATGTAATTTTCTGAACGGATTGGTTGCATGATTTTTTTGCTTCCATTGATTGTAGAACAAGAATTGTCAAGTTTAATTTTCCAAATGAACCCGCCTTAATGTGGAAGGGGGGGATATTCTATTCCTAGAGGACGTATCATTTATTGTCTAAAAGCTTGTAAAATATTCTCTAAAGGGTGTTTATACGACATTATGAGAGTCAAAGATTTATACTCCGGAGTTCCTCCCATTGAGTAGATCCCGATAGTGAGGGAATTTACACAGGTCTTTCCTAATGATCTTCCCAGGATCCCTACCTAATGGGAAATTGATTTTTGTATTTACTTTCTACCGGATACCAACCCTTTTTAAATTCCTCCTTATCAAATGTCTCCGACCTAATTGAAATAGTTGAAGTCTCAACTAAAAGACTTACTAGATAAAGATTCATTAGGCCTAGTATTTCTTCATGGGGTGCTCTAGTATTTTTTGTGAAGAACAAGGATGGGTCTCTTAGAATATGAATTGACTATCGCAAACTCAATAATTTCATTATTAAGAATAAATATCCCCTCCCTTGAATTGACAACCTGTTTAACGACCCGAGAGTACCCCGTAGAATTTATGGCAATCTGGAACCCCAACACGGCATACTTGACCTCTCAAAGGTTTATACAAACCCTTTGACATCCTTCATTGCATAAAATGTATGAAAAGTAGTGCGGAATTAAAACTTTTCACACGAAATAATAATACTTAAAAGTATCTCTATTATAGAAAAACATAATGAAAGTCTAAGTCTCAAAGTCACCATCTTAGACATATGAATATTTTGGGACACTAACCATATTTCATCATATAGGAAAATGGCTAAGTCAATTACAATATATTCACTTAAAAAAACTAAACATCAAAATGTCCTCGAATCTAGTGAGGATATACAAACTTTTTGCTTGAACGAACACTAATCGAAGCTTCCACTTCGAGACTCCTAACAAATGCCACCTACACCTTTAGAGATAGAGAAAAATGTATGGAATTAGTACAAACACTTGTAGTAAGATGGCATAATGTATAAAATCATGTTAAACGAACATTTGTATAAAACATGCTCTTGTTGAGCTATCTTTATAACATAAGCATAAGAAACACCTTTAACATGTCAGGCTTCACATATAAGATACCTTCCAATTAGGACCTATAATATAGCATTAACATGACTTAGAAACCATGTCAATATATACACCTCCAACCAAAGGTTATCATAAGAGTTAGTTAAGTAAGACAAGAAGAGACCGCCCATACACCCTCTTCAAGCCTACCTAAACAATCCTTAAAACTACCTAAGATAAGATTTTTCCCTTTTCTTTCATTTACTCCCTACCTAAGTTTACTCCAAGATTCACCTAAGTAGGAAAAGAAGAGATCGCTCATACACCCTCTCCAAGCTTATCTAAGCAACACTCGAAGCTACCCTAGATAGAGCATATTCTAATAAACATACATTAGCTAAAGTAATAATCATTCTTTAAGTCAATTATAAGTCATTTTATTCATTAAAGACTTCACATAATTGTCATAGAAAGACCTACAGAACCTACACTCTAGCACCATCAAAACCTACTCATGCCATGTCCAGATAGCATCCCATTCCACTTTCTAAACCTTGTAGAACTTTTCAAATACTAGAATGTATCCCACATTATGAGAATAGGCAATAATCGACATAGACCATACTAGCTATGCCAGGAATCCAGAGTCATAAACCTACTTTGATGGAACGTTTTCTACTTGCCAAGGGTAGAACAAGGACAGATCCTATGTAGGCACATGGTTAAAGAATATCAAGGTATTTTATGCACTCTAGTCTCCTTCTTATGCATAGATGCATTGTACTCTCGTCTCCTTGTTATGTATTCACTTGGTTCTAGCCTTTGTTGTAATATACTAAGTTCATTCAAAAGGGGCATCTGAAAAGGTACCATCTCTTAGTCATTACCTAGTCATAAGGCACCTACCAAATATAGGTCCACTAGGGCTTCCACTCAATGGTCTATGAGGATAGCTCATTATTCACCTTCTTTCTATATAGAAGGATACACATGTTAGCCATGCTTATAATGGAACCATCTTAGGTCTACCGATCCTAGACTTTCATTCAATATTCATCTTCACATCACATATGTAATAGTGTTCAAGTATCATATCTTAATAACCAAGTTAACCTATCAAGATGTATGTAGTAACACAACTAGAGACATCACCCAAGTCTATCATGATAACATATAGTCAATAAGGAAGATTCATATATGAACTCTAAGACTACACACATAAGGCCATAGTCGTAGTCTAACATGATCACCTAACAACATCAATAGAAGAACACATACATTCACCTTAATCATATGTAGATAGATATGATCACACTTCACATAAATGTACTACACAAATCGTCATATCATATCAAATTATTGCGGATAAGTCCACATCATTCACAAGCAATGCACATTGCACCGCTACCATAACTGGACCAAAAAATTCATAACACAAATAAAGATCTACATTATATAAAATAAAGAGAATTAGGGTAGAGTACAACCAATAAATTCTTACCACTTTAATCCATAGCTAAATAATCCAATTCAATATCATAAGGCCCTTACCCATAGCCTTGATCATCAATTCAATACAAAAATCACAATACTTAATGAATCTAAATAAATTCAATATAGATTTATCAATATAAGACTTCCTATATATAAATACAGATAATAACATAGACAAAAGAAAACTACACTAGAATTCATAAGCA
The DNA here is from genome assembly GCF_001406875.1 of Solanum pennellii. Classification (NCBI taxonomy): domain Eukaryota; kingdom Viridiplantae; phylum Streptophyta; class Magnoliopsida; order Solanales; family Solanaceae; genus Solanum; species Solanum pennellii. The sequence goes on along the minus strand of NC_028646.1, from coordinate 72,092,662 downwards.
TCTTAGAGATGATCACTTAACCCATTATATAGTCAAAACTAGGATTGCATGGTTTCCATGGGTTCGTAGAGTTTATAGTTAAAATCATCAAATTAACATCAATTTAATCGTAATACAATAATTCAAAATGTTTTATGCAAGAACCCATGGCTAGATCACAAAATTGTAGAATTCATGTTTTTTTATCATCTTTGAAAAATCATTGGAATTAACTACTTGAAGAAAGAAATTTCATGGATGAAGAACCGTACCTTAATTGTGATTAAAATCCCACAAAATTGGTGGATAAAACTTGAGAAATTCTATCTTCTTCCTTGGACCTTCAAAGCTTCAACAATGGATTTTTTGAGAGAGTGAATGGAGAGGTTTTGTTTTGAGATGAGAGTTTTGGCTTTGATTGGATAATTTAGAGGTTTCAATAGGTCATATTACCTTCCATAATTAACCTTTAAATTATCCAAAGACCCCTAAACTTATTCGACAAATTAACAAACTCCAATTAGACCTAAAAACGACGCAATGGAATCAGCGACATTACTGCGCATTGCGGAGGCACTTTCAAATCTTATTTTTCAATAAATCATAGACAGGATGGTTCTTGACAGCCCCGTGTCGGAGGGAAAGATTTTTCCCCAATGCGTGAAATCTGCACGAAGAACAGCCACTGACCAAAACAGGCTGGAGCGGCACCTTGGCAGTCCAAGTTTAGGTCCTCCTTGGGACCCTTTTGATGGTCCCCGGGGCGTCATTCTCAGACCTTTCGACACTTTGTGTATAATTCTACGCATAGGAACCCTGGATACTGAATTTCACCATCAAAAAACCCCCCAAACCATCACAACAAAACACTACGATACACTAGTTCAACTTCAACTAGTTTCCGGACGTTCTTGGACGTTTGCCCTCTAAAAACTTCCAAACATAATATTCTTACTAAGAACACCATTATTCACCACTTTATGACTTTATAACATCATGAAAAATTGTTAGGCTCTAGTTCAGTGTAGCTCATTATTTAGGGATGTTACAATCTCCCCCACTTGGACAACATTCGGCCTCAAAAGACACTTGCCATACTTTGATCATTTTAAGAGTTAAGACTCAAAGACTAACGCTCATAACTATACCACAAAGTACATATAGATAGGAGGAACATCACTCCACATAACAAAGAGAATTAAGGCACAACAAGAAGGTAGGAACTTCATCTACATCTCATCATGCAATAAGACTCACCTTATTCATTTTATAACGAAGGAACTTGCTTCTCCACATTTATCATGCTCATGGACACAATTTCTATACACATTATAACCATTTTTCATGAAAGAATAATTTAGCCAAAATTTCAAAATCTTTACAGTTAACACCAAATTCTTTATATTGAATCATGCTCAAATTAAAAAAAAAAAAAGCATTTCTTAAGCAATTTATGATGGAAGCATGACAATATGAAAGATAAAACCATATAAACTCAATTTAAAACATAATCATAACTTCATGAAATGCACTATGAAAGGAATCAATGAAAGTCAATTTAAACTATAATCCTAAAAACAATGCAACATGGAACATGCTACTATGACACTCTATCTGTCAAGCTATAATTGAATAGAAGAGATGAGACAACAAATCACCATTCTACTACTCACCATAATCCCCACTTAGAAATAAGTCATATAACAAAAGAGAGAACTATAAGTTACCGGCATCATCATCATCATCCCTTTTTGTTCCGTTGGCTTGGATAGCATAGAAGCGATTCCTCTTTGGAGCACCACCATCTGGAACATTAGGAGGAACTTACTTGGCCTCTCTCCCTTTAGCCGCAATAGTAGGACAATATCTTACATTTTTATCATCTTTCCCACAACTAAAACACCCACTAGTACCGTTTAGACCCTTCCAAAAGTGATTTTTTTGACAAGTAGCAACAATTGGCTTAACTACATGGGAACCACCATCTCTCTTATTGTTAGATTTAGGAGCACTATAACCATATTGATTTGGAGACCTCTTGTTAAACTTATGTTGAACTTGCTCATCGGTCCTTCCCCTCTTAGCATCCCTATGTATGCTACAAAGTTAAGACTCTTCAATGGATTGAGCAGACACCTTAAGCCTAGATAGAGTCATATCACCATGGCGCATGGCTGTAGGACACTCTTTCTTCATAATACTTGAAACATCGGTCAAGAACTTACTCATATCATACCTATGGTTAGACACCAAGCATGATGCATACTTATATAATAGGATAAACATCAAAGAATACTCCTCAACACTTATGTTACTTATCATCTATGAACTCTACAATCTTAACCTCCCTAGTATCACGAGGAAAGTGTCTCTCTAAGAATGCTTCCTTAAACTCTTCCTATTCTAAAGGAGCCGAGTCAACCAGCCTACTATCCTTCCATTGAGTAAACCAAACATGGGAAACATCATCCAATTGGTACGAAACAAACTCCGGCTTCTCCCTAGAAGTCACTCCCATGGCATGCACTATCTTATCCAATTAATCCAAAAAATCTTGGGGATCTTCTATCACCTTTGCTCCAAAGAAGATTGGAGGATTCATCCTCACAAATTCTCTCAATCTAAAGGTCATATTATTCTCCATAGCATTCACCCTAGACCCAATGTCTCTATTCACTTGAGTTTTCATAGCTCGAGCTACATTAAGGAGAGCCTCTATAATATCACCGTTAGCCATAAACGGGTGAACCCCCGAGCCCCATTCTCTTGTTCCACATTAGGAACTTTTTCATCTTGTGGAGTAATTTGGCCACCTTGAGGAACTTGGACACATTCAAGAACTTGCTCAACATGGGGAGGAAGTCTCTCATTCTCTCTTCCTTCTTCAACCCTTCTAGCGGCATTCCTTCTAGTAGTCATCTTCCTAAAAAAAGAAGGAAAATATTTAGAAGGACACTCATAAATTTTTACTCTACGGTACGACACATGAGTAGAAAAGAAGGGAAACACTATCGTCCAATAGCCTCGTGCACATGGATGTGTCGCGACTTACACCAATTATAACAAATCTACTAGACGTGAATTTTTGAAACTTTTTTATTCCTAAGACTACTTCATACCTTTATACTCTGATACAAAGTTTGTCACAACCCAAGAGTACTCCCTAAAAGTTCGGTATTCTCGAACTACAATATGGTGTACTAGACCACTCGGAGGTCGTGTACAAGCCCTTTTACATCATTCATTGCATAACATGAATAAAAATTAGTGCAAAATAAAAACTTTTCACACAAATTAATAATACATAAAATATCTCATTTATAGAAAAACATAACGAAAGGATAAGTCTCAAAATCGTCATCTTAGGCATACAAATATATTGGGACACAACCCATACTTCATCATATAGGAAAATGGATAATTCTATTACAATCTTTCAATAAGGAAAACTAAAAATCAATACGTCCCCGAATCTAGTGATGATATAGCACCTCTTTGCTTGAATTAACACTAATTCAAGCTTCCAATTCGAGACTCCTCTCAAATGCCACCTACATCTTTAGAGATAGACAAAATGTATTGAATTAGTGCAAACACTTTTACTGAATATGACATAATGCATAAAATGATGAGAGACGGACATTTGGATAAAATATGCTCTTTTTGAGAAATCTTTATAACATAAGCATAAGAAACACCTTTCGCATGTCAAGCTTCACATATATGATACCTTCCAATTAATACATATAATATTGCATTAGCATGACTTAGAAACCATATCAACATATACACCTCCCACAAAAGGGTATCCTAAGACTAACTTAAGTAAAACAAGAAGAGACCGCCGATCCACCCTCTTCAAGCCTTCCTAAACAATCCTTAAGAGTACCTAGGATAAGATCTTTCCCTTTTCCTTTCATTTATTCCCTAATTAATGTTACTCTAAGATTCACTTAAGTAGGTCAGGAAGAGACTGCCCATACACCCTCTTAAAGCTTACCTAAGCAACCATCAAAGCCACCCTAGATAGAGCATATTCTAATCAACATACATTAGCTAAAGTCATAATCATTCACTAAGTCAATTGGATGATATTACATTCACTAAGGACTTCACAGAATGGTCTTAGAAATACCTAAGGAACCTACACTCAAGCACCATCAAAGCCTACTCGTGCAATGTCTAAATAGTGTCCCATTCCACTACCTAAACATTGTTTAACTTATTAAATACTAGAATGTATTCCACATGATGAGATTACGCACTAACCGACATAGATCATACTAGCTAACCATGGAATCCGTAGTCATAAACCTACTCCGATAAAGGGTGTTATAATTTCCAAGGATAGAACAAGGACACATCCTATGTAGGCACATGGTTAAGGAAAATCAAGGTCTTTCAGCCACTCTAGTCTCCTTCTCAAGAAGAGATAAATTGTTCTCTAATCTCTTTCATAAATAGAGCTAAAACCCACATCATATTCACTCGGTGCTAGCCTATGTTCTCATAGAGTATGTTCATTAAAAAGGGGCATATGAAAAGGTACAATCTCTTAGTCATTACGTAGTCATAATGCGCCTACAAAAGATGGTTCCACTAAGGCTTCCACTAAATGGTCTACAAGGATAGCTCATTCTCAACCTTTTTTATAGATAGAAGGTTCCACATATTAGCCATGCTTAGAAGGGCACCATCTTAGATCTACTAATCCTAGACTTTCATTCAACATTCATCTTCATATCACATATTCAATAGTGTTCAAATATCATTTAGGAATAACTAAGTCAACCTATCAAGATACAGTAGTAACACAACTAGACTCATCACCCTAGTGTATCATGATCACATATAGTGAATTAGCAAGAGTCATGCGTCAAATCTAAGACTACACACATAAGGCCATAGTCATAGTATAACATTATCACCTAACAACATCAATAGACGAACCTATGCATTCATCTTAAAACATGTAGATACATATGATCATACATCACATACATAACCTACACAAATTATCATAATATATCAAGTAATTGCAGACAAGGCCATATCATTCACAAGAAACACACCTAGAACTGCCACCATAAGTGTACCATACCAGTAATCACATAATTAAAGAGCTAAATTATATAAAATAAAGAGAATTAGTGAAGCTTAACACCAATTTATTCTCACCAATTCAATCCATAGCTAAATCATTCAATTCAATACCATAAGGCCCTTGCCCATAGCCATGATCATCAATTCAATACAAAAATCACAATACTAAATGAATCTAAATAAATTTAATATAAATTTATCAATCTAGGATAGCCTATACATAAATAAACATAATTCAATAGCCCAAAGAAAACTACACTACAATTAATGAGCATTGGGAAATGATCACATAACCGATTTAATAGTCAAAACTAGGATTGCATGGTTTGCAAGGGTTCATAGAGATTTTAGGTTAAAATCATCAAATTAACATCCATTCAATCATAATATAATGATTCAAAATGTTTTATGCAAGAACCTATGGCTACAAAGTGAATGGATAGGTTTTATTTTGAGATGAGGGTTCTGGCTTTGGTCGGTTAGTATAGGAGTTTAAATAGGTCCTACAATCGTCCATATTTCACCCCTAAATTACCCAAAATACTCCTACACATATTGGACAAATTAACCAACTCAATTTGACTCAAAAACGACATAATGAAATTTGGGACTTCACTACATGTCGCGGAAGCACTTCCGAATCTTATTTTTCGAAATTCTTGGAAAGAATTGTTCGTGACAGCCCCACTGTCAAAACCTGCAAGTACACCCTAGAAGTTAGAGCATCCCTATGTCGTCACTCGGAGAATGAGACTTCAAGAAGTCCCATATAAGCCTCTCGTATCATTCTTTGGATAATAAACATACTAAAATAGGTAAGAATTTAAAACTTTCTTCACACACGAAGAACTATTTCATAAACATTACACAAGCAGAAGACTTTCATTTAAATCACTAAATCTTTACAGCATCTACTTGAATCATTTAAACTTTAGAGTATAAAACATTTGGGACTAATATCATATAAGACAATACAATAGAGGCTATGACATAAGAGACATTTGGATATTGTCCTCAAATCGATAAGGACTAACCAATACTTCATCTTCAAGCCTTAGTATCCTACCCATCCTCCATGGAATATCAAGACTTCCAATTCCCTACACTTTAGTCAAAAAGGGAATAGAAGGGGTTAGCACATTACATATACTAAGTAAGGAAGCTATCCAAAACCATTAAACAGGGACATTTAGTAAATAGCATATTTTTCATGAATTTCGATTAAAACATCATACTATAAGCATATGAACAATATTTAACAATTTAGAAACACATAAGATATCATTTAAGCAAAAAGCCACATTTTTAGACAACATTACAGTGAATTCACTTCACTTCACTTTAGACATCTTCAAGCATGTAATTATCCCACATAAAGCTATCCTAAGACACAATTATGAAACACAAAGAGATACCACCCATACAACCTCTGTAGGCATGCTTAAATGATCCTTAAGAGTACTTATGACGACTCACATACACGCTTACAAGACACCAACATAAGAACATGAGGTTCTCCTACCAAAGGTACTTCTAAGTCTCACTTGAGTGAGTTGTGAAGCGACCGCCCATAAATTCCCTTACACACAAACTTAAGAGATCCTATGGACTACCTAATATAGAATCGTACTCACTTAATACATCAACATAAAGATGAAATGACATTTCCTCATCAAAGTCTATCAAAAGACATACTTAAGTAGATCAAGAAGATAAGCCCATGATTGACCTCTTCAAGACTACCTAAATAATCCTTAAGACTTCTTAAGTTTTGATCATATCACATAATCAACATATTCTCGAACTAGACTCATTCTTAATACTTATCTAGGTAAGATAATAAGTGACAATTCATATTCCCCCTTCACACCTTGACCAGACAACCCTTAATTACTCTAGATAAATACTACTTCATTTAACATACTTTCATAACTTAAGTTATTACATTCATTAGTTCATTTAAAACTCATTCGTCACATAAAAGACATTCAAGGAATGGTCTTAGACAAGACCTAGGGACTCTAACTAACACCTTCAAAGCCTACTGTGCAATGTCTAGATAGCGTCCCATACCACTACCTAAACTTCATAGAACTTCTTTAATGCTAGTAAGTATCCCACAAGATGAGAATTGAAAATAACCGACATAGACCATGGTAGCAAATCATTGAATCCACAGTTCTAACCTACTTCGATGAGGGTGTTTTACTTGCCAGTGGTAGAACTAGGACACATCCCATGTAGGCACATGGTTAACGAATATAAAGGGCGTGCTTAGTATTCTAGTCTCATGCTTCACTAGATCTACTTCCCTTACAATACTTACTCAGTTCTATCCTTTTGTTCTCATAGATTAATTCACATTAAAGGTTCATACATGTGGGTTCCATATCTAGTTCATAACTCGATCACATTTACCCTACCAAAGAGGTCCTCTTAGGGCTACTTTCCAATGGACACAAGAAGCTCATGATGACTTTCCTAAGGATTAATATGATGCCGTTTTAGCCAATTAACCTTAAGTCCATAAATCCTTTACTCGAAGGATACCATTACGATTTACGACATCAACATTCATAACCTTACCACTATGTTCAAGGTTTCACATAAACGACCCTCTTAACATCATTCAAGGTCACATATAATTCATACATTCAAGACTAAGAGACTTTAGCATCCTAAGTCAAGGCATCACATATTCATGTTCATACAAGCATCAAGTAAGGGACACAAGTCATCAAAGACAAGACACCTCATACTTCATTTTAACACATATTATATGTCATTCTTAAGTCAATTAGGAATAAGAATTATCATATTTAATTCATCCTATATACTACCATATCATCATCGATAGAACAATTATAGACTCATATAGTCAAGTAGGAACAACCATGCATTAACCCTAAGACTATACATACAAGCACATAATCATGGTCTACATGATTTTATAACCTACATAGAAAGAACACATACTTTTATATTCCTTCACATATAGATAGATAGAATCATTTTTAACATAACACAACTATACAAAACATCACAGTACTTCAATTAGGTCCGTCAAGGCCATGATCATCATATTGCATAAAGTAACGCCGACAAGGCCACATCAATTCACATAGCACCGCCACCGTAAGTGAACCATAGCAATCAAAATATAATTGAAGTATAATTAGAATAAAATAAAATGAATTAGGGCACCATACCCCCACTCCATCTTACCACTTTGATTTCAAGGATAAATCATTCAATTTGACATCACAAGACCCTTACCCATGGCCATAACCAACAATTCAACATAGTTATAACAATTTTAATGAAAATAGGTCAAATTACTACATATTCATCAATCTAATGTAACCTAGATATCAATTTACTATAATCATTACATCAATCAAAATCCTATATGAAACTACTTTAGAGTGCATAAATCTTAAGTCAATATCAATTCAATAAGCTTAAAATTCAATAGATCTAAGAATATTCAATACTCAATTGATCAAATTGAAACATCCAATAGACCAATTAACCATAAACTATACATGAATCAAAAACCATAACGATTTACACATGAATTCATCAATTTCAAAGTATGATCACATAACCCATATTTTAGTCAAATTTAGAGATTATTGAACGTTAAGGTTTCATTTAGAATTTCATTGTAAAAAATCAATGAAACATCAATTACATCATATCTTAACTTTTGAAAACCATTTTTAAATGAACCCAAGTCTTAGAGTAGAAGTTGGACATCTCATCTTTTTTAAATCATTGAAAATCATCTTTGAAATTGGCTCTAAGGTGATATCAATCCTTAGATGAAGAACTTCAATACCTTATTTGAAGAAAACAATGAATATTGCAGGATAAAATCCATTGAAAAATCATCTTCAAGCTCCATATTTACCTTGAACTCTCATGGAGTTTTTTGGAAGAACTTTTGGAGGGAATGTGTTTTGATTTGGGTGTTAGGGTTATAATGAGACTTTAACAACTTATATAGTCTTAAAATACCCTTTAACACTCAAAACAACAGTCCTCACACTTAAAAAGGCTTGGGGTGAATTTAAAACTTCACCCCTCAACTTAATAGAAAGTTGGCCGGAAAATAGGCAGCGTATCAACGTCTACATCGACGGTCCATACTCTCACCCACGTCCCATCGGTGGGGTATCGTGGGTTGCACCTGCAAATCCTCAACCTTAAGGATTTCCATCCCCATGGACGCCACCAAACGACGGGCTGTCTCCTGGTCAACAGGTCGTTGTTTGGGTCGCCGATTGACATTGCCTGATAGTGTGGAGTTCTAAGTCGGGGTCCTCCTTTAGGGCCCAGACTTTTCAAACCCAAACATGATCTTATACGAGTTAAGGAACTACAACATGAGATTCATCCAAAACGAACATGCAAAACTTGACCAAACATGCATAGACACACAAGGTTGTCTCAAGGCAAGCTTTTCGAATATCATTGACATTTTTGGGTGTTTGACGTCCAAACTTCACAAAACTTGACACACTGCCTATTACACTATAATAACTCATTAAGAACCTTATAACCTGATGAATCGCATATAATCACATAAAACCAATTATGAGGCACAGAGGGCACTGAGTTGTTGAACGTCTTGGTCGTTCCTTGACGTTTGACTTCCAATGCACCTAAACTCTTAGACATTGCCTCAAACCCACATTATAAACCATTTTAGAACCTTTGACCATCAAAACAAAAATTTTAGGTTCTAGCTTCACCTAAGACATTTTCAGGATCTTACACCAACATCGCATGGCAAGATTTTGCCCAACTGCGCGATGCGCAGCCACTGCGCAAACAGGCTGGAGCGGTAGCTTGGCAGTACAAGTATGGGTCCTCCCTGTAGACCTTTTTGATGGTCCTTGGGGCATCGTTCTCGGACTTTTTGACCCTTTGCATATCACGCTACGAGTTGGAACCCTCTGTACTGAATTCACCTTCAAACCATCGCCCAATACATCACTACAAAACACTATGACACTCTAGGTCAACTTCGACTAGTTTCCGGATTTCTTGGATATTTTACCTCCAAACACTTCAAAACATAATATACTGTCTAAGAACACTATTATTGACGATTTTATGAATTTAAAACATCATGACACAAGTTTTAGGATCTAGTTCAACCTTGCTCATTTTTTTAGGGATGTCACAACTTGTTTGATCAACTTCAAGGGCCAAGCTACTTTTTAAGATTGACTTTAGATAGGTTTATGAAACCTTAGGCGAGAGGTGAGTATACACTAAAAATGGCAGGTTGAACTAGATATGGACACTATGTTTCCACCATAGGAATACTAGGTAGTGGATCAACTTAAATGTTATGTTCATGTTTTGTTCTACCTTGGCCGGTAGACCACCTTCCATCGGTGTAAGGTTTTACAACACCAGATTTCACACTTAGATCTTGTGGTCTATGTCTTTTAAGGAAATGTTCCTTAATGTGGTCTATGAAGTAAACGCTAACTACGGTGACTTAAGATGTTTGATTTTGCATAGGTCGAGGTATGGGACTATACCTATGCCTTGCACTAGTTTGCCTGGAGTGAAACCTTAGGAGGTTTTTCTTATGTTCTTATGATATAATTAAGTTAATTTTATGAATGTATTGATTTTACAAGTTGAGTATCCTATTTGATGTTAGTTTCATTGAGGAACATGTTATTGGTTTATATTGCTAAATATGATTGTGACTACTATTGATTTTATGTTGTGTAGAGTTACATGTTGCTTATGATCCTTTTGTTTGGTTTACTTGATTGAGTAAGGTTATGGGGCTTTACTTAGTCATTGCACTTGTAGACTTGATGTGGGGTTATGACTAAGAGTCTTGCTTATGTGATGAAGTTATGAACTCTATATGTGTTGACTTGACTATTACTAGTTGAGGTTTGTCTTGTCTTGGACATAGGTTTGACTTATGTATTATGTAATTTTTGGTCTATATTGGTTCTTGACTATGCATAAATCTTTTCAAAGCACTTTAGAATATTTTTGAAAAAATGTCCTCTTTAGTATTATTTCAATTGTTTTGCATATACTCACACTTAGTACAAGTGTGTACTAACCCATATTTTAGGTTCACTGCAAATGTACGATTTGGCCGTTGAGCTTATAGAAGTCCTTTGAAGACTACATGGATATTTGCAAAGTGTTTGGTAGGTCCTCTCCGCTGAGGACTATTCAAATATCTTGCTATTTGATATTGTTTAGTCGTAAAGACAAGTTAGTTCATTCTCTTTCTGTGTTGACTGTGTATATTCCTATATGAGGCCTTTATTGTAATTGCGTATGGGTTGAACCCAAAATGTTGTATTTGACTTAGATATTCTAATATGAGATGTATTCTAGACTTCTTATGAATCTATATTGCTATATTATGTATGTGAATTAAATGTATAAGAATATGTAATATTCTCATAAGAGTAGTCTATGTATAATCGCTAAATATATAATATTTTTAAGCAAGAGGTCTTAGTAAACCTCAATATAAAAGTAGTTAAATTTTTTTCAATTTTCTGCTAATTTAACCTATAAAATGATATGACGAATGCTAAGAGGTTAGTCTTCGTCCACATTGAGAACGACAACACCGGTTACTTCAAGCGGGTGTTCCCCGTATGTGACAGTAATGATATACTCTTATTTTTGCTTTGTTGTTATAAAATGATATTTGAGTTGTATTTATTATGTCCTCAAAGAATCTATTAAACAAGTTGATTTGGTTATACTTTATGATGTTGGTCTATTGTTGTAAATGATCCTTGTATTAAATAATATGTGATTATTGACCTATATGGGTTCTTTAGGGTGCATAAGGCTTTTACAAGTATCTTGGCATGGTTTTAAACAAATGTCTCCTTTAGCATGATTTCAAATGTTTTATGTGCATGTTTCCATACTAAGTACAAGTGTGTACTGACCCCTATTTCTATGTTTCTACAATTATATAGGTCCCGGCCTTGGAGCTTTAAGAGGGCCATTGAAGATAACATTGACTATCATTCTCAAAGTTTGGTAGGTCCTCACTTTCCGAGGACGATGCCACTATCTAGCTATTGATGTTGTTTTAATCTTAAAGACTGTTAGTTCTTTCTCTTCCATTTCAAGACTATTATTGTATATGCCTATATGTGGATTTTGTTGTAATGAACTATGGACTATGCCAAAATATTATACTCAATCTAGATAGTTTAAATGTGAAACATTTCCTATTAGACTATTTTCATATATTATATATGTGAACTAAAAGTAGAAGCCTATTTAATGCTTGGGATGCGAGGAGTCTATGTAAACTCCCTATGCATATATGATGTGTAAGTGAGAGGTGTATGTAAACCTCATATGATAGACGTATATGAAAAGTTTGAAATTTTCCATAATTTAACTAATGATATGTATTGAGGGATTCTAAGAGGTTAGTCTTAGTCCTCTCCGAGGGACAACGACACCAGTTACGTGTGAGGGGTGCTCCTCGAATGTGACACTGATCCAATACATTACAAACCGTCTTTTCATATAAATGGTTTGAACATTCACTTGGGGTCCTAATATCTTCAAGAAGGATCACCATTTTTAGGTCTACCAGTTCAAGACATGCTCTACAATAACTCATTCGTCATTCAAGGAAGGTCAGCAAGTTATGTCTACCGATCCTAGACATTCATTCATTCATACATACATGACAAGAGAGCCTAAATCTACCAAGTCAAGAGATCTCATTCATATATATTTTATGCATCAAGTACGTTAAACTAGGTGTACCTAAATAAGACATCATATCAACATATAAAGAGTCTTCATAGTCTATAATCATCACATTCTAACATTTAGAGGAACATGCTTTCATTTACAATGTCATATATACTTAAACAATATCACCTCAAAATAACATGAACACATTATCATTATGAACACTACACAAGATACCACATGTATCACATAATAACTTAACTTTATAAATTCATATCTATTCTAACATGATACTATTACACTTAACATACTAATGCCGACAAGGTAATGATCACAATAAGAACAATAGGAAAACACCGTGGCCATGAGTGGACCATACCACAAAAGAGCAATTCTATATAAATTGTTCATTAGTAATGTAATTTGGTCAACTTAAAATCTTCCAAAAGCCAAGTTCACTATTCGTTAACATTTCCAACAATTGACAATAACATAGTGTAGGTAACCATAGAAAATAAAAATAAAACATAAACTAAACTTAATTATATCAATATTAGGTCATAATTAGTAAATTTACTTCATAAGCAATATTTAAGGATTTGAGAAGATAAAAAGTTCATGGAGATTTTTATTGGAAAATATCAATTTGACATACATAATATCATATGTAATGATTTGAAAACGTTTCATGTCTATAACCCTTGAGTTAGAGTGATAATTGGACTTTTACATATACATTGAAATCTTTGAAATCACCTTGATATTGGACGTAAGGTGATAGCTAACCTTATATAAAGAACTTCCATACTATAATCTTCAAGAAACCACTGAAAATTGAGAAGAAACGAGTTGAAAACATCCTTCCTAGCGAGCTTCAAGACCTTGACCTTCAATGGAGGCTTCAGAGAATTTGGGAAGATAAGAACTTTTGAGGGTATTGAAATTTCATATTTCAAATTCAGGGTTTAATGTTTTTTATAGGGTAATTTTATGACCCACAAGTACCCCCTAGAAGTTAAGGTACTCTCAGATCGCCACACGACATCGTCGACATCTTGGAGTTCTAAGACAAACCGTTATACATCTTTCATTGCATAATAGTAATAAAAATAGCAGAAAAATTAAAACTTTTCATAGCACATCGTATGCTACAACATTACTTCATATATATATATATATATATATATATATATATATA
>NC_028646.1:72076405-72078194 GCF_001406875.1 Solanum pennellii | reverse complement strand
TATATATATATATATATATATATAATATAATAATACATAATTAGACTCTAAACCTCTTTTCCATGTTAAGAAACAACTCAATTGAATAGAATAGGGACACGACCCTTAACAACATAATATATAAGTCTAAGCTATTACATTAATTTTAAGTACATCTTGACATAGGCAACCGTTGAATCATAAGGGCTCCTTTACATGAACATGGGAGATCTGTCCAAGCTCTTCACTTATGAGACATACTCTAGCCATCAATACCTACACAATGTGTTAAAAGTAGAAGAAGAATGATATTAGTACAAGAATGCACTAAGTATGGCAACCATGCAAAAACATGCATTTAAAAGAGGATATTTTATTTTAAATCATGCAACATGTGTTTTTAGTGAACTTCATGAACATAGGCACATATAATCTCAATATAGTTCACATACATAATATAGAAATGGATAATACTCATAATAGCACATAAAGTCACTTAACACATTTCGAGACATATTCAGTACATACAATACAATACATCTCCTTTTATCTTAACTAGTTTCGTTAAGAAATCCTCAGGGGTGCTTAGGACAATATATCACGTTGAGGTCACCTAACAATACTTTCCTAATATGATTCATAACACATTTACATATACTCATAAGTCTTAAGCACCACATAGATATCAACTTCACATAAGGACCATCACCTAAGACACCTCTTAAGTCACACTAGTGCAATGTGTAGGTAGAATTGCATAATATTACTTCCACCAAGTGTACCTAAGAAGTCACCCTAGACTAGGAAGAACATACTTAACAAGTCATAACACTTTCATTCATAACTAGACATAAGACTACGTACTTCATAGCTTCACATAAGGGTTCTTTCCTTTACTACCACCTTAGTCATAATTTATTTAGTTCATATCATAGGTAAACCACCCTTACAACTCATTCAAAAGATTACTTGTGCAATTTAGACATGGACTCACATATCCCCATATATACTAAGTGTCACGACCCAAAACGAGCCGCGAGTGGCACCCACACTTATCTTACTAGGTGAGCGAACCAACAATCTAAACCCCAACGTTCACCAGTATATCAATTTTTTTAATAGTAAATAAAATGCGGAAGATCCAAAACTCATTAACGAAATCAATTAAATAAACTTCTAAAGTATAATACTTATCATCCCCAAAATCTGGAAGTCATCACATCAAGAACATCTATCCTCAAATTACTAAGTCTAAGAGTATTTAAGAACTAAAATAAGTAGAAAGATGGTCCATGTTCGAACTTCAAAGACATCAAGACGTGAAGAAGAGAATCCAGCCCGAGCTAGGAATAATAGCTCACCCTGAAATCTGATGTGCTGAAGACTGGCTAGAGTTGAGGACGAGTCGAAGTCAATGGTGCACTTGCTGCACTCCACAAAACAACAAAAAGAAAATAAAAGTAGGGGTCAGTACAAGGAACACGTACTGAGTAGGTATCATCGGCAACCTCAAAATAGAAACCAGTATATATTAAACAATAATATAAAACCAACTACAATACTTAACAGTTGGCAAATAACAAGCACATGAACCATAGACACAACAACACCATAACGGTTACACCCTCAATCACAACATTAAGCACACCTATGAGGACTCATGCCTCTACACCATACTCGTTTGGGAACTAGATTCTTTGAATTCGAGTATATTAAGTTAATTCAAGATTTCTTGCCTTTAATGTTAGTGTGTCGGAACGTGACAGTCCGATCCCCTAATACTGTGTTGGAACGTTACACTCTGATCCAA
>NC_028646.1:72060644-72073550 GCF_001406875.1 Solanum pennellii | reverse complement strand
TTTTTTTTCTTTTCTTTTTCCAGATTCTTTTTACCCTAATTATCATATAATCAATTTTAAAAGATGGTAAAAGTAACCCACTATTTATTTCAAGGTTATCTCGTTTAAACCCCCCAAGTAAATAAATTATTAAACTTACCCCACTAATTTCATAAAGTTTGTCATGAATAGTCCAAAACACCCCTTTAAAACTTTTAGCAGAAATCCGACCCAGTTAGGTTTACGCAACTTGTGACGGCCCGTCGTATCTGCGACGGTCCGTCCTGCAGGTCCGTCACAAAGTTCAGAGAGTCAAATTCAGTAAAGAGGTTTGTGACGGTCCGTCGTGTCTACGACGATCCGTGCTGCAGTTCCGTCGCGAAGTTCAAAGAGTCGATCTCAGTACCCAGATATCAGAGTTGAAGTGTTTTGGAACGAAGGCCCTCGACGGTCCGTCGTGCCTATGACGGTTCGTCCTACTTGTCGTCGAGGGTAATGAGAAGAGTAGCAGAAGAAATTACACAAGTATGGGACGACGGAATCCATCACGGGCCGTCGTGACCATGACGGTCCGTCGCGTGGTCCGTCGACCCAGTCAGTTTTTATCAAAATAATTTTACTGCTCGAACCTACTAAACAGGTTGTTACACTAAGTAAACTCATTTAGAAACCATGAGTGTAATTCCCATACATAATCATCATTCATACCTTGACATAGCAAAGTCACTGAACATGAAATCATAAATTCATACATTTATAACATAAGTCTTACTTTCATACATATACTAATCTTATCCTTTCTTGGAGTTTATCTGTGCAATGCATGGGTAGGTTCCATACTCCTACCTATACTTAGTATGCTCCTCAAGGAGTTGTGATTGGTGTTCATAAACTTATCTTAGTACATTTAATATTTTTGGAGATATAGCCATAACCGACATAGACCATGTGAGCTACATGGAGTTCGCTGTTCCACTGCCACACTAAAAAGAGAGGGCTGACACTTGCCTAAGGTGTAACCAATCGTACATAGCTATATAAGTGGAAACCACAAGCTATAGCCTAAGGGGGCACATAGTTATGGAACATAGAGATTGCTTCTACAAACCTGACTAACTAGCGTGAAGGTTTCCATCTCCTGAGATAACATCTATATTGGGAACCCTGGCTTACTAAACATGAAGGTTCTCTTTGAGAGAAGTCGTACTTACTAACGTGAAGCCCCCACTCTCATTAGTCATGTACACTCGGATCTAGGCTCTAACTCCCTTTTTGAATATATTTACACCTTTACTACATTAATTGATGAAAAGGCTTTAGGAGCTTTCTCTTTCATACATCATATAGCTCAAAGGACTCTAAGTTTATAATGTACTTTCATCATAGACCCTACTTCATGTGAGAATGGCCTTTCATATATTCATAAAATCATTCATCATGTGTGTGTGCATACAATGTGAGATTTACCTTCACATAACACCTATAATAACACATGTTCATAACTTAATTAATCATACACTTACATGCATAAAATATGTAAAGATGAGTAGGAGAACTATACTTTCCTTAGTCATCATGAATCTATCCTATTCATGGTTATACATGAAATGTGTGTGTACATTTGTCAACATGATCACATAATGGCTTAACACCTAACATTGAAGAAGCCACCCTCTAAAGATCAAAACACATGTACAACCTTTCCTCACGTCACTAGTCATGCACACATATAGAGTATTGAGGACTATAGACTACACACACTCACGTTACATCTTAGGAGACACTAACATATTAAACAATAGAATAGAAGATTCCTAGCATCCTTTGATCACACATTCATATAGGGTTCATATTTTCAGGGGTCATGCATTAAGAGTATTAATCATCATTAGCCATCTATACCACACCACACCCTACCGCTCACATATATACAACATCATCTACTGACAAAGATCATGCAACTAGTGTGGAAGACTATTATATACTTCATATCAAATCAATTCTCTTAGAACATGATATACTAGAATCAAGGCTAAATCCTTCAACTTCCTAAACATCTAAATAATTGTATCAATTCATCTTTCATGTAATGCCTTCAAAGCCACGATTATCACACATATTAATTTACAAGACTATAACAACGCCACCATAAGTACACTATACCAAACAATGCTCTTCAAGGCCAATTCAATATACACTATAAGCTAAATACCAAGAAATAGGTCAACTTACCAAATATCCAAGATAATTATCTTCTTGATCAATTCTCCACAATTCAAAATCAAGTGATATAGATAAGACTAGTATTAATAAATATGCTATAATCTATCTAGTCAAGATCACAAGACCTATAACATATCATAATTTGAGAGGATAAGGAGATCACCGGTTCTTCATGGAATTGGATTGAAAATAATTTTAAACCATAATTATTCATAAAATCACCACTATATTGGTTTTGAAATCAATTTGACAATGAACCCATGGCTAGTTTATAAGATACGATTTTTGACTCAGAATCATGTTTGGAAAAATCTTTGAATGGACTCCATAGATGAGTTGTTATATAGGGATGAAGGATTACCATAACTTATAAATTAAAAATCTCTTGAAAATATTATAAGAAAGCTCCAAGAATCCCCCTCCATAGCTTGTTCTTGAGCTTGGTCTTCAATGGAGGTTTTGGGGGTTTTGGAAGAAAATAGAGTTTTGGGGATCTTGATTACTTAATGGGTGCTGGGGTTTTTGATTGGTAAAGGGTTTTAAAAGGTCCTAAAACAGTTAATAAACGTCCCCCGAAGCTACCAAAATACCCCCATTCTAATTGGAACTTTTATACACGTCAAAGTTTACTTAAAAACGACTCAACTGGATCTGGGAAGTGGCTGCGCGTCGCAGGGCAGCCTCTGAATTTTTCCCCAAATATTTTTTTAGGCAGTAGGGTGCATGTTAGGTTCGCGTCGCACAGCCACACTCAGTGCCAGGCTCGTGACAGAAGGCTGGGCTTCATTTCTTGCTGCTGCACGCTGCCTTGGGAAGCCTCATTTTCCAACGTTTGGGTCTTCCTTGGGGCCCTAAGGGTTGTCCCCAGGGAGTCGTACCCGAACGTTTTGACCCTTAACATGTCTATTAAGATAATAGGGTCATCTAAAGTGCTTTTTAACTCTATACAACACATAAAAACAAGACAAACATACAAGGATTCACTAGCACGTCTAAGGACCAACTTTGGAATGTCTTGAACGTTTGACCTCCAAACCTCTTCAAATAAATTATACAAGCTTTAAAAAACTTTATTAACATGTTATTAACCATTTTTGAAACATTTGAGGCTCTAGCTACCTTAGTTCATTTTTGAGGGTAAAACAATACACCCCCACTTGGAAAAACATTCGTCCTTGAATGACATTTGAAACCTTTGTACACTTTCAAGGACTTCAATCACTTTCATAGAATCTCACAATACTTCAAAATGTTATCACATAATAATAAATGCACAAAAAATACGAGGGACACCAGCTTCATTCTAGTATGCATTCAAAGCAACATAATCAAACATGGATTACATCTATAATTCTTTCCATGCATACATACTTCTCCATATTCATTGCCATTTGGAGGAGCTACCTTCTCTAAATTTAGGCTTGTTCATTATTTCATCACAAGGTTTAACATACTACGGATTTCAATTGCACACTTATGAATAATCCACACTTCAATTTATGAGAATATTTTGAATAATTCTTTTAGTTATACATGAATCATTAATAATGTAGATCGACTACAATATTATAGTCTAGACATAATATCATCAAGGTCATATATGACATTACAATGCTAATCTTTTTTCATGGAGGAACTACTTTCTCCTATTCACAACGTATGCCCATGACATCATAGAGTTCATACTAAAGCAATGCATAGAGGTTAATTCATATTAAAGAAGGCTTCTTTTATCCAAACCATATTATTCTTATACTTCCTTCCTTATGAATAAACATGGTAGGTCACACCAAGAACATCAAAAAATTAGGAACTAAAATTACATCTTTCTATTTCTAGCTCATCACTAGATTTCATAAGAATGCATCATCTAGGGAAATTATCACAATTTATAGGCAGAGACAAATGCTACAAAAACCATCATTCCTTAAGAGTGAGCCTAGAGTAACACTCCATAAATCTTAAAAGTCACACATTTTTTCAAAGAGACTCATTTTTTCAAATTTAAAGGAGGCTCTATTACTCATAGTGAGGCCAAATCACCACAAAATATGAGCGACATGAAGCATGCTCATTAAGATGTCTGATGAACCCAAATTGCACATTTATCACATAAGGATGCACAAAAACATGAGCAACATACAATTTTAAAAAAAGTTCCTTTTTCATGCAATAACAACCTTTGATTATATGCATAGCATAGTGTCATTTAAGACATACATAACATATGGAGAACATTCAACGTATCCTTTTTTGGAAGAATCCTATAATGAACAAGCTACTAAGAAACTCTTTGGTCTCAAGCTTAAATAAGAATAAAAGGAAAATATAGGGATGTCTACTACCTTACTACTCAAATCATCCTCCCCCACTTAGGATAACCCATTTAAGACCAACCCATCTCAACTCTAAGGTAATTTTAGCTTACCAACCTTATTTACCAAGAACATTATTCCACTCTTGGGATCTAAGCTCATTAACACCCTTCTTACCATCACTAAAATATGATTTTTAACCTAGTGAAGTTCATGGGAACTCAACATATAGACATCAAGGGCACATAAAATATTACGATCTATGAACATTATTCCCCCAATTGGAGTAATCCTAAGAACATCATGCCCATCAACACCAAAGTTAAGGCAAGTCAAGACCAACCTACAAGGGTCATCAGTTTGGGTGAAACTTTCCAACCAAGCATGCCTAGGTACAATCTAAGCACTTCCTCAATTGACCATATTCATATTCAAATTTAAAAGACAAGTAACCAATTCAAAGTAAGTCAACCTCCATTCTCTCCTTCTCTAGTAGAGTTAAGCGGTACATACCATACCCCCCCCCCCAAGTATCCTTTAGGTACTCATATTTCGAACTTATGGGACAAAACCCTTCCTCCTTTTTCCCACATTCTTATTATGGGTTCATATAGGGACTCATCTATTAGTCTTAAGGGTTCTCCCTTTAGCTAAATTTCTTCACAATCACCTTACAAGGCTCAACACACTATCTCCAATCTTTAGGAGCAAGGCTATACAAAATATTCCAATACACAAAAGGACAACTATGAAGAATTTCCCATATACAAAAGGCAACATTCATCTTTCTCACTATTTATTATTCTCCAAGATTTTTCAAACCTAATCATAACATCATACTACTAATTCACATAATCATAAGGCATTCTATCAGTCCAAGGGGAACTCCATTCAACCATAAGAACTATTAACAAGCTATAACCATATCATATCATATCTTTCAACATAAAATCTCATTCCTCATAAACCACCTATAGACATAAATGGTATCCCATCAACATATACTAAATTCACCTTCACACATACTCATCAAGACATAAACCAAATAAAGAATCAAAACTCTCCTTTCCCCCTCAAGCTTTGAGACGTAATCCTAATCCAAGCAATCACATCAAAAAGACAACCGGACAAGAAAACACAAGAGAGAGATCTATAGAGTTAAGTTTTATGGCACGACATGAGAATAGTAAAAAAGGTAAACTGTATAGTTATATAGCCTCTCACTCATAGAAGTGTCGCGAGTCACCGCCGATGATTGAGTTTGTACTAGTTGTAGCAATACGATACTTTGAAACGTAAGGACAAAACTCAAAACCTCATGCTGTGATACCAAGTCTGTTATGACCCGCAAGTACCCCCTAGAAGTTAAGTTACGATTAGATCACCACACAGCATCGTCAACCTCTCGAAGGTCTAAAACAAGCCCTTATACATCATTCATTGCATAGTCATAATAAAAATAGCGGAACATTTAATACTTTTGATAGCACATCATATGTTAGAAAATTACTTTATATATATATATAAAATATCAAAATACATAATCTTACTCTAGGACTCTTTTCATCTTAAGACACAACTCAACATAATCTAATAGGGACACGACCCTTAACA
Organism: Solanum pennellii; assembly: GCF_001406875.1. NCBI lineage: Eukaryota > Viridiplantae > Streptophyta > Magnoliopsida > Solanales > Solanaceae > Solanum > Solanum pennellii. Next base: position 72,067,419 of record NC_028646.1, on the reverse strand, counting down.
ACATAAAATACAAGTCTAAGATATTACATTAACTTTAAGTGCATCTTGACATAGGCAACCCTTGAATCATCATGGCTCCTTTACTTGAACGTGGGAGATCTATCCAAGCTCTTCACTTTGGAGACATCCTCTAGCCATCAAAACCTACACTTTGTATAAAATGTAGAAGAATAATGGTATTAGTACAAGAATGCACTAAGTATGACAACCATGTAAAAACATGAAATTAAAGAGAACATTTCTTTTGAAAGCATGCAACATGTACTTTTAGAAAACTTCATGAATATAGGCACATATAAACTCAATATAGTTCAGATACATCATATAGACATGGATACTACTTATAGCACATAAAGTCACTTAACAGATTTTGAGACATATTCATTACATATAATAGATTACTCCTTTTTATCTTAACTTCTTTTCTTAAGAAACCCTCAAGTGTACTTAGTACAACGTATCACCTTGAGGTCACCTTACAATAAACTTTCCAAACATGATTCATAACAAAATCATATACTCATATGTCTTAAGCACCTCATAGAGATCAACTTCAGATATGGACCATCACCTAAGAAAACTCCTAAGTCGCCTTAGTACAATGTGTAGGTAGCATCCCATAATACTACTTCAACCAAGTCTACCTAAGAAGTTACCCTAGTCTAGGAATAACATACTTAACAAGTCATAAAACATTCATTCACAACTAGATATAAGACCACATACTTCATAGCATCACATAAGGACTCTTTCCTTTACTACCACCTTAGTCATAAGTTATTTAGTTCATATAATAAGTAAAACACCCTAACAACTCCTTCACAAGAGTACTTGTGCAATGTAGACATGGCGTCCCATACCCCTACATATACTAAGTAAACTCATAGAGAAGCCATTAATGTAATTCCAATACATAATAATAATTCATATCTTGACATAGCAAAGTCAATTAGCATGCACTCACACAAATCATACATTAAAACATAAATCTTACTTTCATACATATACTAATCTTATCCTTTCTTGGATTTCACTAGTCAAAGAATGGGTAGGGTCTAGGGGTGGGCATTCGGTATTACGGTTCGTTTTCATTTTTTTTTTGGTTTTTTTGGATTCGGTTCTTGTAAAATGTTTTACTGAATACCGAACCAAAATATTTTTGTTTGGTTCAGTTTTTGTTATTTCGGTTCGATTTTTATTAATTAGGTTCTATTTTTTTATTTTGGTTTTTTAATGGGCCTTCTTAGTGTGCTTTTTAAAATTTTAAACTTTACAATTTTTTTGTTTGATTTTGAAACTTAATGGGCTAAAAATAGGCAATAGATGCATCAAAGAAGAGCATTGTAATTACATCAAAGAAGTGCATTACTACCTAATATCAATATGTCAATATACCATTAGGCATTTACACCACAAATTTTAAATTCACGATGTCACTAAAACACACAATTTTTAATTAACAATGACACTAAAACAAAAATGCGTTGTAGTTAATCTCTTCTCAAATACAACATAATAACAATCTAACAAGTAACAATAAAGTCTTCCATGAGAGTTGAGATCACTTTCAATTTTCAATTTTCTAGAAATGTACTATTCTAGTGCCAACATAATAAACACTAATGAGCAACAAACAATGTATTTTAAACTTCTTGTCTTCTTCCATGAGATTACTTTCAATTCAAATGTCAACAAAAATAAACAACAATAATGAGTTCTCTTGACTTTCTTCCATGGGACCGCTTTAAACTTTCAAGTGTCACGTGCCAATAAAATTACTTCTTCATTGTCTTGACTCTTGACCCTTTTTATATAAAATCCAATGTTAAAATACTACTTTTAAGATTAAAATGATATGATTAAATAAATGATGTATTGAACTCACCGCTTTCAAGTCAATCATAGATCAACAATGGAAGAGTTTCTTCCACTAGTTGTCATCTCTATAAATAAGAAAAAGAAACACGTTATACAAGATACAACACAATAAGTATTTTATTTTTTCCAAAAAAAAATTTCTTACCAAGTTCAATTTTTCCAAGAAACTCCAAACTTTCTTCAACACAAATACGCTTAGTTTCTTGTCTAAGACAATTTTGGACACAAATAAAAGATTGCACATATTTGGGAGTCAATAATCTTCTAAAGGGATCTAGAATACGACCAGCGGTGCTAAATGCACATTCCGATGCCAAACTCGATATAGGAATAACCAATACATCTCGAGCCAACTGTGAATTATAGGAAATCTAGGAGAATTAACTTTCAACCAACTCAAAATATCAAAATCTCCAATTTAGGCTTTTGGTCTTCAAGAAGATATTTATCCAACTCATATTTAAAACCTGAACTTCCAGAATCTTGTATTTGTATCTTAATGTGCAACTTAGTTCTCAAAGAATATTTGGACACATTTTGAGAAATACCATAAGCAGAAGAATCAGATGAGTAAGATGAAGATGGTTGACTATTGGAACCTTTTCCATACTAACTTACATATATCGCAAACAAATCCCTCAATTAAGCCTCTACTTTCGTATTCACTATATTTCCTGTTTCTTCCCTAGGCAATTCTTCAATAGAAAAACTAACATACACAAATTTATAGCGAGGATAAAAAATAGAAGCAATAAAAATCATTTCGTTCATTTTTTTCAGGAGTACCCCAATATTTCTTGTATTTTTCTTTCATTCCCGAAGTCGTTTTACTCAAATCAAGGTCATCACTTGCCATACATAATTTTAAATAAGCATCAAGATCACATATATCCTCAAAATGAACATTACATGTAACATACAGTGAACCTGAAACTTTCAAAGTGAGCTCATAAAATTTTTCAAGAAACTTTGTGACATTCCTCACATTAGCCCAATCTTCTATTGAATTGATCCTACGACACATCCATCTTCACACACATCAGTAACAAGAAAAGAATTAAAATTACCATCATAAAGATCAAACCTCTCAAAAGACTTCTCAAACTTTTATTTTGTGTCCAACATCAAATAGGTGGAATTCCACCTAGTAGGCACGTCTAAAGACAACATCTTATCACATTCTATCTTTTGCATTTCAAGAAGTTTCTTGTCCTTGATGAAGGTGATCTAACATATTTAACCATTTGCCTCACCCTTTTAATAGAAGGACAAATTTCTTTAAAACCATGTTGCACAATTAGATTAAGTATATGAGCCATACATCTCACATGGAGATGCTTCCCTTCCATCATGCTTCCCTTCCATCATATTTGTTCTCGACATTTTTTCAACAATTCTAAAACCGCCAAATCATTTGTAGAGGCATTATCAACCGTAACAGTAAAAACATTATCCAACTTCCAATCAAGTAAACAGTTACTTTTAGACTCAGCCAAATTCTTACCTTTATGACTAGTGATAGGACAAAAATTCAATATTCTTTTATGAAGCACTCAATACCTATCAATAATGTGAGAAGTCAACCACATATAATTGATTCTTTTCACCGAAGTCCATGTGTCTATTGTAAGACATATTCTTTGTTGTATTTCTCTTAAAGATAGTTTCAAATTTATTCTCAATTCACCATAAACTTCATAACAATCTCTTGTTATGGTTCTACGAGAAGTAATATGATACAAATGTTGGACTTTACTCATAAACTTCTTAAAGCTTTCTTTTTCAACAAAACTAAAAGGTAGTTCATCAAAAATTATCATCTCAACTAAAGCTCTCCTACATACATCTTTCTAAAATTTCAAAGTCTCTAAACCATTAGTTTGAATATTTAACAATTTTTGAATAACAGGTGCAACAGTCGGGGGCTTATACACTTTAAACCGATAGGTCAAATGTTGTTTTAGTCCACTTGATCCATTTCTAGTTATATTGGCAGCATAGAATTTTTTTACAATGTAAGCACTTTGCTTTAACTAATACACCATTTAAAAAAATATTTTTCAAAGTGTTGCCAAATAGGAGATCTAGGATCCATTTCTTTTCTTTTTTTTATTATTTTTGTGTCAATTGAAGAATCATTGCTAATACTAGGTGTATTATCCGTAGTATAAGCCCTTCTTTTTTTACATTGATTAGCTACACCCATATTTAATTGATTTTGTTCAGCCATCCATATAAAAAAATTATTTCACAATAGATTCACACTAACAAGTAACAAAAAACAAAAAGAAGAAAGAAAAAAATTAAAGAACAAAGAAGAAAATTAGAAAAGCAAACCTGATTGGTGGTCGACTGGTCCTTTGGCCACCGAAAGTCGGTCTCTACCCATCTGAAGTTGCTGGCTGTCTGCAGTCCTTGACCGTCTTTTTTCTGAACTCGCTGGCCACTGCTAGAAAGGATGAAGATTAAAGAAACTTGAAAGGAACAAATTTTGGAACTTGGAAGAATGAATTGAGCAAGAGGAAGATGAATTGAGGATGAGCAAGAGCAAGATGAATTAGGGTTTCTACTTTCTATAAAGTAAAAGTATTAAAGTATAAAAGACAAAAAGACAAAAGTTAAAAAGGTTAATTTTCACTTTTCAGATTTTGTTTTCTTTTTTTAAAAAATTATTTAACATAAATAATTAATATAATATAAATATATATAAAGTATAAGATATTAATTCGGATTAAACCAAAATACCAAAAAACAAAAAAATACATATCAAAAACCAAATTGAAATACCGAAAAATACAAAAATGTAAACCAAATACCAAACTAAAAACCAAAATACCAAGACTGAAATGCCAAAAAAATTCGGTTCGGTTCGGTGTTTTGGTATCCAATGTTTATGCCCACCCCTGGTAGGATCCATAGCCCTACCTATACTAAGTAACCTACTCAAGGAGATGTGATTCGAGACCATAATATTATCTTTGTTTATTTATTATTTTGGGAGACATAGACATAACCGATATAGACCATATGAGCTACACAGAATACGGTGTTCTAGTCCCACTCCGAAAAGAGAGGGTTAACACTTGCCTAAGGTGTAAACAATCGCACATAGCTATATAAGTGAAAACCACAAGCTATAACCTACAGGGGCACGTAGTTATGGAATATGGAGATTGCTTCTAGAAACCTTGAATTACTAGCGAGGAGGTTTCAATCTCATAAGAGAACATCTATGTTGGGAAGCCGGACTTTCTGAACGTGAAGGTTCTCTTTGTGGGATGTCGGATATACTAATGTGAAGCTCACACTCTCATTTGTCATGTTCACTCGCTGCTAGGCTCTAACTCCCTTTTTAAATATATTTACGCCTTTAGTGCATTAATTCATATAAAAGGATTTAGGAGCTTGCTCCTTGTTACATCATATAGCTCAAAGAATTCTAAGATGAGAATTTTCTTTCATCATAGACCCTTCATCATGTGAAAAGGTCCGTTCACATATTCATACAATCATTCATCATGTGTTTGCATACAATGTGAGATCTACCTTCACATAACACTTGTAATCAGACATGCTCATAACTTCATTAATCATATACTTACATGAATATAATATGTTATGATGCATAGGAGAACTATCCTTTCCTTAGTCATCACAGATATGCATAATGTATGTGTGTGTACATTGGTTAACATGATCACATAATGGCTTAACACCTAATATTGAGGAAGCCACCCTCTAAAGATCACAACACATGTAGAACCTTTACTCATGTCTCAACTCATATACATCTATATAGTATTAAGGACTATAGACTACACACAATCACATTAAATCGTAGGAGACACTAACATATTCGACATTAGAATAGAAGATTGCTAGGATACATTGATCACACATTTATATCGGGTCCATATAGGGAGGGGTCACGTTATAAGAGTATTCCTCATCATTATCCATATAGACCACACCACACCCTGAAATGATCGATCACATATATACAACATCATCCACAAACCTAGATCATGCAACTAGTGTGGGAGAGTATTTATATACTTCAGATAACATCAATTAATTAGAAGACAATACTAGAATAAAGGCTAAATCCTTCAAAAAAATATGGAAATAATCACATCTTGGATCTAATGCCTTCAAAGCCATGATTATCACACATATATATGTACAAGAATGTAAATACTGCCACCATAAGTTGACCATACCAAACAATGCCCCTCAAGGCCAATTCAATATACATTCTAAACTAAATATGAAGAAATAGGTTAACTTACCAAATATTCAATCTAATGATCATCATGATAAATTCTCCACAATTCAAAATAAAATGATATATATAAGACTAGTATTCATCAATAAGATATAAGACTAGTATTCATCAATATGCTATAATCTAATAACAATTGAATCATAATCTAGTCAAGATCACAAGACCCATAACATATCGTATTTGAGAGGATAAGGAGATCATGGTTTCTTCATGGAATTGGATTGAAAATCATGTTTAAGCCATATATTAACTATAAAATTAGCATTATAAGTCTTTTGAAATCACTTTGACTGGCTAGATTGAAAGATAGGAATTTCGACTTAGAATCATGTTTGAAAAAATCTCTGAATGGACTCCATAGATGAGTGGTTGTCTAGGGATGAAGGATTACCATACCTTATACATTAAAAATCCCACAAAAATCTGAAAAGAATGCTTCAAGAATCAACCTCCATAGCTTGTTCTTGAGTTTGGTCTTCAATAGAGGTTTTTGGTATTTTTGGAAGAGAAGAGAGTTCTGGGGATTTTTATTTCTCAAAGGGTGTTGGTGTTTTGGGTTGTTAAAGGTTTTAAAATTTCCATTAAAAAATTAATAAATGCCCCCCCCCCCCC